>NC_052352.1:33879822-33960368 GCF_009727055.1 Benincasa hispida
CGTGCAGTTGGTCAAGATCAAGGTGAACTCCAGAAATGGATAGGGTTGCTTTAGGTTTTGCCCCAATCGTATTTTTTCCTTTCGGATTAGCTTTTTGGGGCAGACCTCTAGGGGCCTAAAATGATGGGTCACACTTACGGAAGCTTGTTAAGTAAGTTAATGATCTCTTGGCCAAATCAATGATGGTTAATCATTATAGGAGCAAGAGTTGTTCTGGTATTAATGTCTAGTTGAGAACTTCTCAATTCAGAGGAGGGATAACTGACCTTCCTTTCGGCGACTTTTGTCCTAAACCTTTGAAGCGTCATTGCGAAATTAGATGTCACACGGGGTTCATATTAGTTTTGCTAAAACCTTATTGGATGTTGTTTTGTTTTACAACGGGTATTTGCTTAAAACTTAACGTAGGTCAATATGTTTTTCTTTTCAGCAACTTGTTAGTATTTCCGTTTAAAGCTTTTAATATGATCGATTACTTACAGTGGAAAGAATCGTGTGAAACGTATTTCGTGGCAAACGACCTCAATTCCACTACTCTCCAAAAGAGGAGACAAGACAGTAAATCTGATTTATTGGTCTTGGAGACGTGTTTGGTAGAGAATGATGATTCTGTCTGGATCCTTGATTCAGATGCTACCAATCATGTCAATTCCTCTTACCAAGGATTCAGTTCTTGGCAAACGTTGCCACAAGAAGAGATGACTCTTCGAGTCGGTATTGGTGAGGTTGTTTCAACTGTTGCTGTAGGCAGACTGAGGTTATTTGTTGACAAGAAACATTATCTATTACTGGATAATGTTTTCGTAGTTCCTCATATTAAGAGGAACTTAATCTCGGTTTCTTGTCTCATTGAACAAGGCTATACTGTCTCCTTTTTTTAGAATAAAGTGTTTATTTTCAAGAATAGAATGGAGATTTGTTTTGGTTCAATGGAAAATAACTTATATGTACTAAGGCCGTTAGTCATAAAAGCCTTGTTTAACACTGAAATGTTCAGTACGACAACAACAGTTAAAAGACTAAAGGTTTCTCCTAAGAAAAACGCCCATCTTTGGCATCTAAGGTTATGTCACATCAACCTCAATAGGATTGAGAAATTGGTGAAAAGTAGACTTCTAAAGAGTTTAGAAGAAAACTCCTTGTCGGTATGTGAATCATGCCTCGAAGGCAAGATGATCAAATGAACTTTTACTGGAAAAGGTTACAGAGCCAAGGAAGCCTTGGAGCTTGTACATTCAGACCTCTGTGGTTCAATGAATGTTAGAGCTTAGAGCTTGAGGTGGGTATGGATATTTCATCTCTTTCATAGATGATTATTCAAGATTCAGATATCTCTACCTAATGCAATGTAAGTCAGAAGCTCTTGACAAATTCAAGGAGTATAAGGCTGAAGTTGAAAACTTGTTAGGTAAGAAGATAAAAACACTACGATCTGATCGTGATGGAGAGTATATGGATCTCCAATTCCAGAACTATATGATAGAACATGGGATTGCGTCCCAACTCTCGGCCCCTGGTACATCTCAGCAAAATGGTGCATCTGAAAAGAGAAACAGAACCTTGTTGGACATGGTTCGGTCTATGATGAGTTATGTTCATCTTCCAGACTCGTTTTGGGGTTATGTAGTGCAGACTGCATGTTATATCCTGAACAACGTTCCCTCGAAAGTGTTTCTAAAACACTTTTTGAGTTATGGAGAGGCCGTAAAGATAGTTTACGCCACTTCAGAATTTGATGTTGTCTGACACGTGTGCTAGTGACTAACCGAAAGAAGTTGGAACCACGTTCGATGGTTTGCCTCTTTGTGGGCTACCCCAAGGAAATGAGAGGTGGATACTTCTATGATCCAAGTGAGAACAAAATGTTTGTTTCTACAAATGCTATCTTCTTGTTGACGTTGGAACGTCTAGTCAACCAGCTCGAAAGTTGAGACTGCCTCGACATAGTGGGAGGGTTATGAACCCACCGGATCGCTACATGGGTTTGACTGAAGCCCAAAACATCATTATGAATGATGGGGTCGATGATCCATTGTCTTTTAAGAAAGCAATGGAGGACGTTGACAAAGATGAATGGGTTAAAGCCATGAACCAGGAAATGGAGTCTATATACTTCAATAATGTCTAGGAGCTTGTTGATCCACCTGATGGAGTAAGACCTATTGGGTGTAAGTGGATCTATAAGCAAAAGAGAGGTGTAGATGGAAAGATGCAAACCTTTAAGGCTAGACTTGTGACAAAGGGTTATACCCAGGTTAAAGAAGTTGACTATGAGGAAACTTTATCACCTATTGTCATGCTCAAGTCTATTAGGATTCTCCTGTCCATAGCCATATTTTATGATTATGAAATATGAAAAATGGACTTCAAGGCTGCCTTTCTTAATGTTAATCTTGAGGAGACCATCTATATGACTCAACCAGAGGGGTTTGTAGTTCCAGATCAAGAGTAAAGAGTTTGCAAGCTTAATAGGTCCATTTATCGGCTGAAACAAGCATCTAGATCTTGGAACATCAGATTTGACACTGTTGTCAAGTTGTTTGGCTTTGATTAGAATGTTGATTAGCCTTGTGTTTACAAGAAGATTATCAACAACTCAGTAGCTTTCTTGGTATTGTATGTGGATGATATCCTACTCATCGAGAATGATGTAGGATATCTGACTGATATTAAGAATTGGCTAGCTGCCCAGTTCCAAATGAAAGATTTGGGTGAGGCATAGTATGTTTTAGGGATCCAGATCATTCTGATCGTAAGAACAAACGGTTAGCCCTATCTCAGGCATTGTATATTGATCAAATGTTGATCAGGTACAGGATACAAGATTCCAAGAGGGGTTTGTTACTCTTCAGGCATGGAATCATTTTGTCTAAGGATTAATGTCCTAAGACACCTCAAAAGGTTGAAGAGATGAGACAGATTCCCTATGCTTCTGCTGTAGGAAGCTTGATGTATGCAATGTTGTGTACCAGACCCGACATTTGCTATGTAGTAGGGATTGTCAGTCAATATCAGTCGAATCTAGGTTTTGATCACTGGACGGCAGTCAAGACGATCTTCAAGTATCTTCGGAGAACGAGGGACTACATGCTTGTGTATGGAGATAAGGATCTTATCCTTATAGGATACACAAACTCTAACTTTAAACCAATAGAAATTCTCGTAAATCGACATCTGGGTCAATGTTTACTCTGAATGGAGGGGCGGTAGTATGGAAAAGCATCAAGCAAGGATGCATCATGGACTCCACTATGGAAGCCGAATACATAGCGGCTTGTGAAGTAGCTAAGGGGACTGTTTGGCTGAGGAAGTTCCTTTCAGATTTGGAAGTTGTTCAAAATATGGATTTGCCTATCACACTTTATTGTGATAACAGCGGGGCTGTGATAAATTCCAAGGAGCCTTAGAGTCATCGTTGGGGTAAGCACATCGAACGGAAATATCACCTGATCAGGGAGATTGTGCATCGCAGTGATGTGATAGTCACGAAGATCGCATAGGAGCACAACGTTGTTGATCTCTTTACAAAGGCCCTCACAGCTAAAGTGTTCGAGGGTCACCTGGAGAGTCTGGGTCTACGGGACATGCGACATCTTGTCTAGGGCAAGTGGATGATGATACTGGGGTATGCCCTAGTTTATTGTATATTGTATATTTTTATATTGTATTATACATTAGTCTCCCGAGTCATTAGGACAAGTGGGTGTTTGTTAGGATTGGTGTCCTAATTCTCCCGGAGTCTCGTTGTTTTGTAAAGATACATATTATTTGATGAATAAGATAATTGTTATTTAATTTTGTTATTTACTCATATCCAATAAACAAAGCTCCATGGTTATATTATGTGAACTTAAGCATGTATATGTGATATATAAGTGGATCATGCCTTAAGTGATAACCTAAATAGGTCTGTAGTATAAGGATTAAAGTGGGATACCTGATCCTAGTGACACTACGGATACGACCCGCTTTGTGGAGGTTTGCAAGTGTTGTAAACTACTACAGATGATAGATCCTGACCATTCATGTGGAGACGTGTGAGCGAGAGTGTCCTATATAAAGCATTTGTATAAGACCCGGACCACGAGATGACTAGACTCTGTATATAACATCGTTGATACTAGAGACTTACATCTTACCTAAACGACCATAGGTAAACCAACCTCAATCCTGAGTGTTTTAGGAACTCCTACCTTTAAGGGCAGTTCTTTGATTAGTATGGGTGAGAGTGGCCAGATTGCCAACTCAACATACCTACCTTTTTGGGGACTTGTCTGATCTGGGAGCTGGGAACTCAATCCACAAGATGGAATTCACTTCTTTCCCAAAGTAGTGATAAGTAGAGAGATTGTTTCTTTAAGGGCTGATTTTGGGGTTTGAACATAGTGGCCACAATTTTTTTTTGGAAGAGAGGACTCAGTCATAGTAATTAGTAGGACTATGACTTATGTTCATTAGAGGGATTAGTGGTACTTAAGGAGTTAGATGTAACTATAGAGGCATAACGGTTATTGGCTCAGTTGTACTTATGAGCGATCTGCGAAGGGTTATCGCACTGCTGATTGGTTAAGATGGATACATAATATATCTATAGTAAGGAGAGTTCAACTGTCGATCTTTAGTGGAGTACCTGGAAGTTAAAAAATGGTAGATCCCGTGACTAAAGAGTTTAATCAGTTATTCACGTACAGTTGGAGCTTCGAGCTACAAGTCTATAAGGTCCCCTTGGTAGCTCAATGGATTCAGTTGAGGATAAATTCTTGGTGTTGATTTGAAGTGTTCAAATTGACAAGAAGTAATTTGATTATATATGATATAATCGGTATGATGTATGAGATAATCTAATAGAAGATTGATGTAAATGAGATTTACATTAAGTACCATGGAATAGAAAAAGAACTATGGTTTATGTGTTTCATGAGATGAAATATTAAAACTATAGGTTATAAATATAGTATGATAAGTTGGTTATCATTTATATTTATAATAATATTAATTATTGGATAATTAAAATCTTTTTCTCTAATAACCAATTGAGTGAAAGGTTATCAGTGGTTCATGGTAACCATGAAATAAAAGGAAAATTGTTTTCCTAATTTTAGTAAGTTTGTTTCAAAAAATTGTTTTGAGATTTCTCTATCCGAAAAAAATCTCACGGAAGTTGTCAAGTAAATACGATTTATGACAACTTGAGTGAGCTAGACGATCGTGTAGTGTGTCCTTTGTTTAATACCCATTTCTAGTTTTTTTGAAAAGAAATTGGCCGACACCTTCACACGCATATGTAACTTATGTCAAAGTGATGCGTCAACGTCTGCGTTGAGTCAAAACTCAATTTCAATCCTAATTCGACATCACGAAACCTTCATGTTTTGTAAGCAACAGACACGGAACTAAGCGATGAGCTAAACGATCGCTTAGCTTTTGCTAGACAATCGTTTAGTTTTTGCTAAACGATTGGGCATCGACCTATACGATAGGTTTCAGCCATCTCCCACTTGCCCAATCGTGTACACGATTATTGTTTCCTTTGTCTTCTGCCTCAAACCAAGTCCAAACAGAGCCTACCCTTTGGATTTTCACACCAAGAATACCAAGGTAGCCTTTTTGGTGGTGTCATACTCAATTTGACACCATCAAGGTTCTGTGGAGGCTGTTCGTGCTATTAGGGTATTCGTGACTGAGGCGATCTCTGATTTCGAGTGCGAGGTGTTCGTGCTATGTAGCGATCGTGTTGAGGTTGCTGTGTTTGAGCGTTCGTGAGCAAGGAGCGTGGAGACGAGTCAATAAATGTTCTTAGCATTTCTCCTTATTCATTTGTACTTTTCATGCTGTAATTTCTATAATGAATGCATAACCATTTGTTTCTGTGTACAACTGTAATTTGTAATGTTCATACATGATTGTAATTTGGAATGATCTATTCCGCTGCTCATGGAAATCCTCATGTTCGATTTCCTTCAATTGGTATCAGAGTCAAGTTCAATTTTGTTTCAAAAAAGAGTTGCATGCGGACTTAGGGTGAACTCAAGGTTTTTAAAAAGGTTTTAAAATTGGATTGTGATATACCTAAATTCAAGTGGTTCTAAAGAGTTTAGCAACCTAGATTAATCTTTTAAAATTGGTTTAATAGGATTAAATTGGTTGGCATAAAAGATTAAATTTGTTGTAAATCTATCTATAAGGGACCTTTTGTCTAAGGCAAGTTCTGGCTAGGCTAGGGTTCTTAAGTTAACAGAAACGTAACACCCCTACCTGGAAAGGTGAATCAAATAGATTTTCAACAAGCATGCGACAATTTGGTCAAAGACTCCGTTAAAGAGTTTAGTGGATGATGATCAAAAGTTGTTTAACTATCCAAGGTAAAAGTTACTCTTGGGCAAACCTAAAAGTCACTTAGTTAAAATCCTTAGCTGTGTTTTTTTCTAAGTAAGCTAAACCCTAGGTTATAAAATACTCAGTGGGAGGAAGAGATGTATTTGATATGTCTATGATTCCACTCACGTTTCTCCCTGTATATTCACACCGTGAGATTCATGCTTGGCCTCGTGGTGTCCTAGGAGCATCCCCCTTCAGATGGTGTTTGCATGAGTCAATATCAAGGTGGGCAGAGAAAGTGTTTATAGTAAGTGGATGAAGGGTGCGTGTTAACACATCCTATGGTCTTTGTCATTGGTTCACACCTATGAGATCATTATGTACTCCNGGCATCGACCTATACGATAGGTTTCAGCCATCTCCCACTTGCCCAATCGTGTACATGATTGTTGTTTCCTCCATCTTCTGCCTCAAACCAAGTCCAAATAGAGCCCGCCCTCTAGATTCTCACACCGAGATTACCAAGGTAGCCTTCTTGGTGGTGTCATACTCAACTCGACACCGTTAAGGTTTTGTGGAGGCCGTTCTTATTGTTGGGGTGTTTGTGATCGAGGCGATCGCTAAGTTCGAGTGCGAGGTGTTCGGGCTGTGTAGCGGTCGTGTTGTTCGAGCGCTCGAGGTTGCTGTGTTTGAGCGTTCATGAGCAAGGAGCGTGGAGACAAGTCGACAAATGTTCGTAGCATTTCTTCTTGTTCATTTGTACTTTTCATGCTGTAATTTCTATAATGAATGCATAACCATTTGTTTTTATGTACGACTGTAATTTGTAATGTTCATACATGATTATAATTTGGAATGATTTATTCCACTTTTCATGGAAATCCTCGTGTTTAATTTCCTTCATGCAGATCATCTGGTAGAACGCCTTAGAGCTCTTCACAAACATTCTTCCAATCATATTGTAGTGAACCTGTCAATGGTTGCCCGTCCACTCGTAAACCAAACTGTATGGCAACATCCTGCAGCGTGATTGTACATTCCTCATAAGGCTAGTGAAATGTGTGGGTTTCTGGTCTCCAACGCTCAACTAGAGCAGTAATAAAGTGCCAATCAAGCTGGATAAATTCGATTTGTGCAACCCCAAGAAAACCTGCCTGTTCAATGTAGGGAATAATGCGGTGATCAAATGGGATAGTATGTTGTGCAGATGCCTCCCTTTTCCGACAACTCAAAACTATTGTAGAAGAACTATTCTATACCGATTGTGAACGATGCATATTTTGTTGATATAATTGTACAGGATTAAAAGGACCAGGCTCCATTACCTAAGAAGTTCAAATTACATTACATAATAAAATCCATCACATAAAAGATACATAAAAAGTACATAAAAAGATACAATTACATGAAAAATAAATTCATTACATAAAAAGTATAATTACATAAAATGAAACAATTACATAAAAAATCTAAGTACATAAAAGATATAATTACATGAAAAATACAAGTACATAAAATATACATACATAAAAAATATAAGTACATAAAAGATACACCTAATGACCCGAACACGAAACAACTAATGTACGTTATGGACAAGTACGTCTGTTATGTTCTTCTCTCTTGCAAATTGTACATCGAACTTTTTGGTTTGCCTCTCTCCAATCCATTTCATTATGAATGCACGTACTTTTTAGCCGACCCTGTTCTCTTAGTAAGTCCGCATTTGGACGAACTTCTGTAAATGATAATTCTGGCCAATAATCTGGGTGTTCTATTGGATGGAAGCGACTTTCATAACATCGTTTGAAATTAGACAATTTGTAGCATTCATCAATAAGTGGTATATATGTCAAACACATATAGTTACAAACTGCAATTACATGAGAGCATGGAATCTTGAATGACTACCACTTATTACAAGAACATGTTCCTTCTTTCAAGCTCAAAACTTGTGTGTGTTGGCCTTTATAGGCAATAGATATCACCATATGCGCAGATGCTCGTTTTTCCCACCTCTTAAGTTTTCTCAGGGCATATTCTTTATACATGTCCCCACGATCGAGTGCTTTACTGATTTCTTGTCTTCGACGTTCAAAATATAGTATTGTGCGATAAAATGTTAGCCTAACCAAATAAGTAATTGGTAACATTCACACCTTTTAAAACACCATTTATGCATTCAGCTGCATTGTTTGTCATCCACCCATAGCGGTACCCACCATCATGTGATTGGGTCTATTTTTCCAAGTCAATATCTGAAAAATATTCAAGGCATTTAGGGTTCAATTGTTTCAATTCTTTCATGCACTGAATGAACTTGCGCCTTTGGTGTTGATTTCCTACCTTAAACACCAAATCTTTTAGTTTCTTTGATTTATATTTCGTATTGAAATTACTGGCAACATGACGAAGACAATATCGATGGTACACTCTAGGTTCACTCCAACCAATTTCCTCATTATTAATTGCAGCAAGAATGCCCTTATGTCTATCAAAAATCAAGCAAATATCATCTCTTTGGGTAACATATTCACGCAATGCCCACAAAAACCATGACCAACTGGACAAATTTTTACCTTCAACAATAGCAAAAGCAAGGGAAAATATATGCCCGTTTGCATTAATAAATAAGGCCCTTATACTTTCCGTACAGATGAGTTCCATCGATCTGGATTAATGGCCTACAATGTTTGAACCCTTCTCTTGCAGGACCGAAGGACCAAAAAACTCGACCAAAAATAGTCGTACCTGGCATATCAGACGGAAGGAAATACCAATTTGTTCGTGTTCCTGGATTGTAATGAACAAGAGCACTCAACCAATAAGGAAGCTCTGAATATGATTTTTCCCAATCACCAAACACATCAATAATGCTTTTCTCTTGGTTTGCCACCCCCATCTATAATTAACATTATAGCCATATTGTTTTTTAATTGCTTATTGGAGTAGGGCCACAGGTACTCCAGGATCAGCTCTAACCAAATTTTGGATTTCGATATTCATAAAATTTGAATCAAGCTGTGAATGATCCTGTGTCCATTCTGAAAACAAACGTGAGTCTTCCCCTTGAAGTTTGGTGATTTCGAACATCCCATGAGTTTTACGCCGACATGTCTGTAACCTCTAATCACAACCATCACTCCATGTTTTACATCTGACATACCAAAGATCTTGATTTAATTCCACTACAATAATCTCGTAGTGTTCTGTCACACAATATTTTTTTTACAGCAAGCTGTAAATCTTCTTTAGTATTAAACAACATTCCTTTCTATATTAAACTACCATTATCTATACCTATACTCCTTTCCTCCAAAGTAGACCCTAGTTCACATGTTGAATTTGTAATTTCCTAATCTATTTAGGTGAACATATCTGACGGTACGAACTCAATATCATGTTCCCCACTACTATCGTTTCTAAATAATTCATCAACTTCAACATCAGTATCACTGTCTCCATCATTTCCAAGTTAAAGAATAACTAAATTCATCGACATATTTATTATAATTTTTTCAATTGTTATAGTTGACAAAAAAAAATGTTAATTTGTCAACCCAACAAAATCCAATTTCTAAGTTCAATATATAAGATCTAAATATTATACATTTAAATCAACCTAAATCTAAGATCCATAAACAATACATTTAAATCAGCCCAAATCTAAGATTCATAAACTATACATTTAAATCAGCCCAAATCTAAAATCTATAAACTATACGTTTAAATCAGCCCAAATCTAAGATCCATAAACTATACATTTAAATCACCAAATAAAAACAAAATAATATATCCATGAATCATATATTTAATTCAGTCCAAATGCAAACAAAATAATATATATATATATATATATATATGAACCAATCTTCATTTTTATAAACATATACATATATTCTAGGTTCAACCCAACAAATACATAATCATCTAACAAATTAATCATAAAAAAAAATAGCCCAACAAATAGGCAAACATAATCATCCATAAAAATAGCCAAACACTAATTTCTAAGTTCAACATATATCCAGAAATAAATCATGGATCCATAAACTACACATTAAGTTCAACCCAAATGCAAACAAAATGATATATATATGAAGATTATATATTGGAAAACAACACAGGGAAAAAAGTTTACCTCGGTCAAAGAAAATCGAAGGAAGACGGACGGTTTAATGGAGAAGGAGGAAGACGGAGGAAGATCGAAGTTTTCGGCGATGTTTGGACGAAGGAAGACAGAGGAAAACGGTGGAAGATCGATGAAGAAGCTTTTAGATGAGGAAGAAGAGGGGCTACGCGGTGGTTTAATGGAGAAGGAAGTCGTATACCCGTTACAGGACTTGGGTACACGATTACCTCAGTCAATGCTACATGACTGCCACATTGACAGTCTATGCGTACCAGATCAACAGGCACTCGTGTACTGGGTACATGATTTAGAGCTAATCGTGTACCAGATACACGATTAAGGCGTAATCATATACTGGGTACACGATTAAAAAACCTATTTTTGTCAATCTTTTCAACCCTACCCTATTTTTGTTAATATATATTAAAATAACATTATTTTTAAAAAAAATCTAATATTTTTTTGAAGTATAATGGTTGAATTCTTAACCAAATTTCAAAAACAAAAAAAAATAATAATTTAAAAGCTATATTTTTTTTTTAGTTTCTGATAGTTTGTTTGGTTTTTTAAACCATTGATAAAAAGTAAATAACAAAAGAAGAAATTTGGAGATGAATGTAATGTTTATAGACTTTATTTTAAAAAAACATAAACAAAAAATTCCAAATAGAGTATAAATATTTGAGATTTAAAAGTTAATGATAATTAAATTCATATTTGAATATGCAGAATAATTATATGTAGAAGTTAAGTATACATGTTTAATTTATTAATATATATAAATCAAAAATTGATTAATGTAGTTATAAATTAAATTTAACATTATTTAATTAAATGTAAAAGAATGATTAATGTAGTTATGAATTAAATTTAATGTTATTTAATTAAATGTAATATAGTAATAAATTAAAGGGGTCTTTTTAAATATAAAAAATATTTAAAAATATTTACATTTTATAGCAAAAAGTTTCAAAAGTGCAAGGGACTTTTTGGATTTTTTTAAATAATATTTTTTTTAATAAATAATGACAAAAATAGGGTTGGAGGGAAAGTATTCCCAAAAAAAGTTTTTAAATCGTGTACTGGGTACACGATTACACCTTAATCGTGTATTGGGTACACGATAAGCTGGCCACCTGGCACGCACAGTCTGTTGTGGCAGTCATGCAGGTTTGACTAAGGAGATCGTGTACCCGGTACACAACTTTCTCGCCATTAAACTCGTCGCCCGCCCCTTCTTCTTCCTCACTGAGACGTTTTGACTTCCATCGATTTCTGTCGATTGCTCGCCATAACTTCAATCGTTTTCCTCCATTTTGCTTTCTACCTTCCAAAATCTTGTTGATTTTCCTCAGCGAGGCCTCCATTTCACCGAGTCCTCAATTTTCCTCACCGAAATCTTCCAAAATTTCGATTTTGCTCGATTTTCCTCACCGAGTCCTCCATTTGCTCCTCACCGAAATCTACCTCTTTGGCTGCCGATTTTTGCTCGCTTCTGTGGTAAAATTCTTTCTCTAGTTGTTTTTCAATATATTTTAAACTTAGAAATATATATATGTTTGGGCTGATCTTATATTTATGTGGTAAATCTTAGAATTCTTTCTCTAGTTTATGTATGTTTTTAGGCTTTGTATGTATGTTTTTCAATATATTTTAAACTTAGAAATATATGTATGTTTGGGCTTATCTTATATTTATATGGTAAATCTTGAAATTATTTCTCTAGTTTATGTATGTTTTTGGGCTGATCTGCATGTATATGTATGTTTTTCAATATATTTTAAAGTTAAAAATATATGTATGTTTGGGTTGATCTTATATTTATGTGGTAAATCTTGGAATTCTTTCTCTAGTTTAGGTATGTTCTTGGACTCATTATGTTTTTGGGCTGATCTAGTTTATGTATGTTTTTGGGCTGATCTTATGTTAAACTTAAAAATATATGAATTTGTTGGACTGATCTTATATGTATTTGTTGGGTTGATATATGTTTGTAGATCTTAAATCTTAGATCTTATATTTTTTTTATTTGTTTGGGTTGATTTAAATATATAGTTTATAAATCTTAGATTTGGTCTGATTTAAATGTATAATATTCAGATCTTATATGTTAAACTTAGAAATTAGATTTTGTTGGGTTGACATATTAACATATTTTTTGTCAATTATAACCGTTGAAAAAATCATAATAAATATGTCGATGCGTCAGATAGTGATATTGACGTTGAAGTTGATGAATTATTTGGAAACGACAATAGTGGTGAACATGATCTTGAGTTGGTACCATCAGAAATGTTCACTCAAATAGATTGGGAAATGACAAATTCAACGTGTGAACTAGGGTCTACTTTGGAAGAAAGGAATGTAGGAGTAGATAACTGTAGTTTAATACAAAAAGGAATGTTGAAGATTTACAGCTTACTATAAAAAAATATTGTGTGACAGAACACTACGAAATTATCGTAGTGGAATCAAATCATATGTTAAATGTAAATCATGGAGTGACGGTTGTGCTTGGAGGCTATGGGCATGTCGGTACAAAACTCATGGGATGTTCGAAATCACAAAACTTCAAAAAGAACACTCATGTTTGTTTTCAAAAATGACACAGGATCATTCACAGTTTGATTTAAATTCATGAGTATCGAAATTCAAAATTTGGTTAGAGCTGATCTTAGAGTACCTGTGGCCCTATTCCAAAGCCATTAAAAAACAATATGGCTATAATATCAATTATAGATAGGTGTGGCAAGACAAGAGAAAAGCGTTGATTGTTGTGTTTGGCGATTGGGAGAAATCATTATTCGAAGCTTTCGTATTGGCTAAGTGCTCTTGTTCATTACAATCTAGGAATACGAACAGATTGGTTTTTTCTTCCCTCTGATGTGCCAGGTACGACTATATTTGGACGAGTTTTTTGGTATTTTGGTCCTGCAAGAGAAGGATTCAACCATTGTAGGCCATTAATCCAGATTGATGGAACTCATCTCTACGGAAAGTATAATCAGAAATTATTGATAGTCTTATCTATTGATGCAAACCGACATATATTTTCCCTTGCTTTTGCTATCGTAGAATGTGAGAATTCGTCCAGTTGGTCATGGTTTTGTGGGCATTGCGTGAATATGTTACCCAAAGAGAGGGTATTTGCTTGATTTCTGATAGACATACGATCATTCTTGCTGCAATTAATAATGAAGAAATTGGTTGGAGTGATCCCAGAGCATACCACCAATATTGTCTTCACCATGTTGCTAGTAATTTCAATACAAAATACAAATCAAAGCAACTAAAAAATTTGGTGTTTAAGGTTGGAAATCAACACCAAAGACGTAAGTTCATTCGGTGCATGAAAGAATTGAAACAATTACACCCTGAATGTCTTTAATTTTTTTTAGACATTGACTTGGAAAAATGGACACAGTCACATGACGGTGGGTACCGCTATGGGTGGATGACAAGCAATGCATCTGAATGCATGAACGGTGTTTTCAAAGGTACTAGAATGTTACCAATTACTTCTTTGGTTAGGCTAACATTCTATCGCACAATACTGTATTTTGAACGTCGGAGACAAGAAATTAGTGAAACACTCGATCGTGGGGACATATATACAAAATATGCCCTAAAAAATCTGAAGATGTGGGAAAAACGAGCATCGGCACATATGGTGACATCCATTGACAGGGAAAGTCAAACTTTTGAAGTACAAACTGGCATAAATATGATTTCTCCCCATAAAGGACAACACACCCAAGTTTTAACCTTAAAAGAAGGGACATGTTCTTGCAATAAGTGGTAATCATTCAAGATTCCATGTTTTCATGTAATTGCAGTGTGTAATTACATGCGTATAACATATCTACCACTTATTGATGAATGCTACAAATTGTCCAATTTCAAGTGTTGTTATGAAGGCCACTTCCATTCAATTCAACACCCAGATTATTGGCCAGAATTATCATTTACAGAAGTTCGTCCAAATGCGCACTTACTAAGAGAACAAGGTCGGCCAAAAAGTACGCACATTCATAATGAAATGGATTGGAGAGAAGCAAGCCAAAAAGTGCGATGTACAATTTGCAAAAGAGAAGGTTATAACAGACGCACTTGTCCACACTGTACACTGGGTGCTTCGTCGTCTTCGGGTCATTAGGTGTAATTTTTTTTTACTTGTATATTTTATATACTTGTATTCTTTATGTATTTATATTTTTCATCTAATTGTATATTTCATGTATTTTTATTCTTTATATATTTATATTTTTCATGTAATTGTATATTTTATGTACTTGTATTCTTTATGTACTTATAATTTTCATGTAATTTTATATTTTATGTACTTATTCTTTATGTATTTATAATGAATTTATATAATAAATTTACTTTATGTAATTGTATTTTTTTTATGTACTTTTTATATATCTTTTTTGTCATGGATTTTATTATGTAATGTAATTTAAACTTTTTAGGTAATAGAGTCTAATCCTTCTAATCCTGTATAATTGTACCAACAAAATATGCATCGTTCACGGACAGTATGGAATAGTTCTTCCACTATAGTGTTGAGTTGTCGGAGAAGGGAGGCTACTGCACAACATACTATCCCATTTGATCACTACATTATTCCATATGTTCAGCAGGCAGGTTTTCTTGGGGTTGCACAAATTGGTTTCATTCAGCTTGATTGATACCTTATTATTGCTCTAGTTGAGCACTGGAGACCAGAAACCCACACATTTCACCTGCCTTGTGGGGAATGTACGATTACGCTGCAGGATATTGCCATACAATTTGGGTTACGAGTGGACGGGCAACCATTGACAGGTTCACTACAGTATGACTGGAAGAACGTTTGTGAAGAGCTCTTGGGCGTTCTACCAGAGGATCTGAAGGGATCAAGATTGAGTAACCCTTGGTTGGCATCCCAGTTTCCAAAATTACCTCCCGATGTCGACGACATCAGCATACGTAGGTTCGCACGAGCATATATCCTGTGGCTTATTGGAGGATTTTTATTTGCTGATAAGTCAAATACTTTGGTGCATCTCATGTTCCTCCCATTATTGTTTGATTTCGAGCACGCTGGTACGTACTCGTGGGATGTGCATGTCTTGCATGGTTGTATAGAGAACTTTATCGGGCTTCCAATGCACAAGCGTTGGAAATAGCGGGGCCACTGATACTATTACAAGTGTAGGCTTATGATCGATTTCCAATTATAGTACCACAAGTCCAACTATAGGCCCTAGATCATCGTCCACTTAGTGTCAGATATTATTTCATTTATGTATTTATTTCGTTACCATTTTATGTAAAAATATAAATTAATTGTATTTTTTATAATTTTAGATGGAGTGGTGTATTAACTGCCTCTGAACAGTCAGTAAATATGTTGCTCGTATACAGAAAAATATTCGACATGCTGATGCACAATCAGGTAGTAAATATGTATATAAATGAATATTTAAAACATTTTATATGTATACTTATTATTATTTTTTGTCAGGTTATTTGGACGCCATACACACAGATTTGGTTATCTTTACCTGATTATTGTCTACCATTAGCCCTCTTATATGCTTCCATATAGTAGAGTGACATCATCCAGATCGTGTGCTGAGATAGTTCGGTCTGCGACAAACGATATCTTCATTGTCCTATACACTCCCAGCACTATACCAGATCGATTTAAGAGGTAAGCATGACCAAGACTGGTGTCGAATCCATGCGGAATATTTATCCTACTGGCATGGACGATATGATCGTTGTGCACAGGGAGAATTAACAAATGGGGCGTTCAACTGTATCAGACAACTACTTTCCCTAGTACAATTCGATCACGAGGTGATTTATTCACACCTGACGACGCTTACTATTACTGCATGGTAAGATATTTAAAATCAGATATTTTCCATATATATGAATTGAATATTGTTTAAATTTTATTTTTTTATTTGTACAGAATAATTTTATCGGCGATGTTCAACAATATTTCAGTGCAGAACAACTTACCAGAATTGGGTTCAATGTGTGAGCAAACATTGGTCAACGTAGAAGGTATTATCAACAAACAAGACGACTCAATGTTGCTGACATCCGATCGAAGACGTATATCGTCGTAGACGACAGCGACAACAGGGTGAACCTAATTTAGAGGGACACGAAGACAACCCCATGAGGGTAAGGGTCGGAGGGTCGTTTTTAAATCCCACATTGTATCATTTTCAAATTGTAAATTAAAGAACTAATTGTTAATTTTTTTTTAATATGAGTATAAGATGTTTTCATTGTAGATTAAATATATAATTAAGTTTAATAATGAAGGAATTAAGTTTAATAATTAAGTTTAATAATGAAGGAATTAAGTTTAATAATTAAGTTTAACAATTAAAAAAATAGTCAACAAACTTTAAAAAAATATATAAGCAAATCATGTACCAAGTACACGAGTTTGCTTGACCAGTCAACCAGTCACCGATGTGGTACTGGATTAAACGATACTCGTGTACCGGGGTACACGAGTATGCCATATGGAAATCGTGTACCCGGTACACGATTCCACTACCCTAATTTTGTCAATATTTTCCCAAAACAACCTAATCTTAGAAATTTTTTCCCTCCAACCCTATTTTTGTCATTATTTATTAAAAAAATATTATTTAAAAAAAAATCGGACTTTTTACTATAAAGTGTAAATATTTTTTGAATTTTCTATCTATAAGAAATTCCCTAAATTTAAAATTAGTCTTATTTAATATACTGTTGTATTAATTAATTATTTAATCACTTAAAATGAAAATGTAGGAATTTTATATTAAAAAATATAATTTATTATTTAAATTTATAACTAAAAATAATTATAGAGATAGAAATTAATTATAATAATAATAATTATAATTAAAATTTTATATTAAATAGATAATGTCACATAAAATATAATGGGTTAAATGTATTAGTTGAAGTATATAAGGCTAAATAATATATTTATATTTAATAATTAGTTAAAATGAATATGAATGATTGACTGATATTAATTTATTAATTATTTTGACTATATTTTTTCTACTCATCTCTCGTGTATACAAAAATCTCAAAGTTCAGTATAAAAAAAACTCATTTAAAAATATTTTAGGATGCGTTTGATAAATGGGTATGAGTTATTGGGTTGGGTGGGTATTTATTACCCATGTTTGTTAAGCCCATAAAGAAAACCTATGGCTTATTAAAACCCTTTTTTACCCACTCAAAACTCTTTTTTATCACCTCAAAACTAACCCTAAAAATTAATATATTTTCATTTCTTTCTCTCTTCCCTTATCTTTGCCGTTTGGATCTAGTTTTTTTTTTTTTTTTTTTTTAATCGTCAAACCTATGGATTATTAAAACCCATTTTTTACACACTCAAAACTCCCCTTTTTTATCCCTCAAAACTAACCGTAAAAATCAATATATTTTCATTTCTTTCTCTCTTCCCATCTTTGCCGTTTGGATTCAGATCTATTTTTTTTTTTTATCGTCAAACCTTTGGATTCTATTTTCTTTTCTTTCTCACTTCCAAAATCTTTGCATCCCTAAATATATTATCCATATTATATAAAAATAAACGGTATGATATGTGAAATAATAAAGTTAAGTTAGCAAGATTCAATATATACATACAATATACCAATTAGTAATTGGAATAATTACCTTCAATATATATACATACAATATACAATATACCAATTAATTGAGCAGCAATATGAAATATATCTTGTTGGTATGTTTTATCGATTGAAGAGAATTAGAATTATTACAGTTTTTGAAAAGAATATATGAAAATAATATATTATGTTCTACAAATTGAGAAAAAAAATTGAGATTGTCCAATTTATGTCAAAAATGATTTGAGAAAATATGTGTATATTTGAAAATTAATCAATAATAGCAAAACATAAAACTAAAAAAATAAAAGAATGAAATAAAAAAAACAAACAAAAAAAATAGAACTAATCTCATTCACAAAAAAAACTGCATAAGATCCTCCAACTCAACTCAACTCAACTCTCTACTTTTATCACATACCAAACACACCCCTAAAGACTTCCTCAATAATAATATCCTAAATTTCGAAAAGTTAAATCGTACCAAACAAATAAGGATATTAAAGATATTGCATAACCTATGAAACAAACAGGTCCTTAGGAGCAACCGTTGGTGTGGAACAAGTATGCCTTTAATCACAAAGGAAAAATATATAAACAAAATTATTTTTTTTTTAAAAAAAATACAAACTTGACCAGTGGCAACTTGTGATTGGCATTTGTGTGAATAATATAATGATGGTGCACTATGATATGCACCTAATTATACTTCTTCTTTTAGCCTTCTAATACTAATTTACATTTGACAATATTTTATAATTTTATATTTTTATGAATTCAACATAAAAATTATGAAACATGAAAAAAAAAAACAATAAAATGTTATTAATGTAAATGTAATATAAATAATAATATTTTAATTTGTTTTAAAAGCATAGAATATTTGTTTACTAACTTGATGATTTTTTATAATTTTTTCCAAAAATATACATTGATGTGCGACATTGTATTTCTATTCTATAAATTGAGATTTTTGACATTTTAATCTTTTCTTCTAACTATATATCTTCTTTTAGAAAAATTAAAAATGGATATTCTTATACCTGTCCACTTTTTTCTTGATGCAAAATTAATCATATACCTTATTTAATTTTCGAACTTTAAAAGGATGGTGAATAAGTCTCTTGAATTTTAAATTATATGTTTAATAATCTAAAAAACTTTCATTTCCATTTTTATAAAATTGTGTTTAATAAGCTTTAGGGGTATAAGAAAATTCTTATAAATAGAAAAATCTAAAAAAATATTTAGACTTTATAGTAAAAAGTCTAAAAGTGTTTTGTATTTTTAGAACTTTTTATATAAAGCATAGATATTTAATTTTTTTTATATTTAAAAAGGTCTCTTTAGTATATTTATTTTATAAAAAAATAATGTATAATTAAATATAAAGTTGAATTTATGTCTAATTAAACTTTAAGGTTTCAATTTTTTGTTTGGCACATTCATAAATTTTAAGAAAATGTTAAATGGATTAGGGATTTATTAATCATAAAATAGAAAATTCATGGATTTATTTAAATCTTGTTGGATGTATAATGGAAAGCTCAAGAACTCCTAAGTACTTTTTTAAAGTTTAAGGAATAAATAAACACAATGCTTAAAAATATGTAAATTAAACTTGTAATTTCACCTAGAATCTTACAATTTAAGTAATTTGATAACTAATTGCATTTTGAGTTTTAGTTTTTAATTTTTGAAATACGGGTTTGTTTTTTAAATTTTAAAAAGATTAAATTTCTAAAATAAGGCTTTTGGCCACTTTTCAAGCCCAAGTTCGAATCCTAGGATTTGCAAAAATTTTCTGCTTTTTTTTTTTAATTATATTTTAATTGTTTTCATCATTTCTTTATTCTTCTATAAAAATAAAATCATTTTCGTGTATTTTGTCGATATATTTATTCTTCATTTTATTTGTAATCAATCAGTACATTTAAAAATATCGATATTGTTTTATCAACATGGATTTTTTTTAAAAAAATATTACCGTATAGTTATATATGTTAGATGAAAAATATGGCAAAACAAAATTGGTTTTGTTTTCATAAAACTAAAAATGTCATCCAAATTGATTTTAGTTATTCAATTAAAAGAACAGAAAACTAAAAACAACTACTAAATATGTTGTTAGTTCTTTATTTTTAAAAACAGAAACCCAAAAACAGTTACGAAAGGTGTATGGATTTTGTTTTTTGAAATCAAAAACCAAAAATAAATTTTCAAAAATAAAATACAAAAAATCAAAACTCAAAGTCCCGTTTGGTCACCATTTGATTTTTTGTTTTTTTATTTTTAAACATTAAACCTATATATACTTTCACCTCCAAATTGTTTCTTTTATTGTCTACTTTTTACCATAATTTAAAAAATCAAGCTAAATTTTGAAAACTAAAAAAAGAAAAAAAAAAGCTTTTAAAATTTGTTTTTTTTTTTTTTTTTTAATTTGGCTAAGAACACAACCATTATACTAAAGAACGATGCAAATCATTGAAAGAAATGTGGAGAAAATAAACTTAATTTTCAAAAACAAAAACGAAATGGTTATCAAATAAGACCCAAATGATTATCAAACAGATCGTAATTTCAATATGGAATCTAATTTGAGATGGTAAAAAAATGATGAAGAGAATGTGGAACATATCAAGAACTCCAAGAAATTTACTAATTTAGAAAGAATGTTTTGGAAGAACATTTAATAAAAGTCTTAAGATTCCGTAAATAAAGGTTCAATTCAAATAGGAAAAGGAAGAGAGGCATGGCATGAAACAGGCTGTATGAAAACAAGAATAGACATATATCCAACCAATTGGCCAAATGATTAGAGATTGCATTTAAAGAGGTTTGAAGAAAGTGGTAAAATATTATATATTATATATGTATTTTTTTTAATTCAGAAGAAATTATATGTGTATTTATTTTCAATCATTTATTGAATTCTTGATGCTATTTCTCTCCATGACCCCTCAACTTGATGATCTCTATCAAGTTATATAATATATTATTGAGGTTCATCAAATTAGATAGAAATGTTTCAAGATGCTAAGTTGAATTTAAGATTTTTTTTTCATCAAATTGTAGGGAATTATAAATTTAATCATCTAAATGTTCAATCATGCAATATTTAAACAATCTGATTTAAAATTAAAAATAGATCGAATATTTGTTGTAAGTTATAACTAGCAAAAGGATACAAAATGATGAACTGAAAATATATTAATGTTGTAGACAAGATGTGATGAAGAGGTATAAATATTTGAAGCGCTTACTTCATTTAAGTTGAGCTTATTTGATAGTGATTAAATCATTTTGGTTATGTTCAAATTCACTAAAATATGTCTTTAATTAATCTTTCAAAACTAATTTAATGTTTGATTTTATATTTTTAGATGCAAATTTTTAAACTATCAAAATTTATTTTGAACCATTACAATCATGTTTTAGAGTGATTTTGAATATGAAAATATAGTGTTTTTAACCTTCAAAATCATTATAAAAAAATACCGTTATGCTTAGGGTGCTTTGCATTTAGATAAATTTGAAAAACATAATAGATTTTAATGAATTCTGTTAATTTTAAATTTTAAATGACTCCAAGTATTTTTTATTTAAAATTTTTGCTTAATATATTTTGTCAGATTTATAGGGTTTAGAAGCTAATAATTTATTTAACTTTATCGTATTTTCATTTTTTTAATTAATAATTCATAACTAAAAGCCTATATGTGTGAATACTTCCTTTTTTGGATTACCATTCAAATAGAAAAATTTAAGTATATTCATTTTAAATATTTCTTGTTCCAACGAAAAGAGAAAATATTTAAATCATTCCTCTCAATTTCAAATCATAAGATGTTCTCCAACAAACTTTCTCGGACAAACACCAAATTTTAGAAGAAGCCTTTTGAAAGATCACGTTTATCACGTAAATATAATTAAATTACTTTTGATTACGTTTATTTAGAATTATAAATTTAAGAAAAATATCTTTTTGGTACATGAGTTTTCAAGAATGTGTACATTTAGTCCTTAATATTTCAAATGGGTCATTTTAGTCCTTTGATTTTCAAGAATAGGTTTAAAAGACCAAATTTAAACATAATGTTGACTACATGGATGATGTGGCAAAATGAGTTAGAAAAAATACCTTTGAGCTGAACAGACTCTTTTATATTCATCAACATAATATTCTGGGATGAGTTATAGTTCAATTGGTTGGTTAATGTTGTATCATCCATGGGGCAGGTATTTTATTTTTCCTAATATGATGAAAATGTAGTTTCTCTAAAATAAAATAATTATAATAATAATATGGAGGGAAGTCCTATAAATTATATTTGGGTTGAAAAATGACAGAAACTAAGGAGAAGATGGTGAGGGAGGAGAGAGAAATGAAGGAACCATTAGATTTTTTTTTTTTTTTTTTTTCCAACTCATCTTACCACGTTAGTCAATATTATGTTTAAATTTTATTAGCTTGAGAGACCCTTTAAAACTATTCTTAAAAATCGAGGAACTAAAATGATCAATTTAAAACATTAAGAACCAATTGTACACATTTTTGAAAATTCAAGGATCTAAAATGTATTTTTTTTTCTATAAATCTTGTCACATTTACTATTACTATTATCGTTATCTCTGATAGTCAAACGGTAATGGTAATGATAATAATAAAAATGTTAAAATTCATAATTTTTTCTCTGGAATAATAACAATAATGGTAATAGTAACTATTAAATATTATGTGGCTTATAATATTTATTTAAGTATCACATATGTTATTTGAGTTGTCTCTGCATTTGTGGTTTTCTAGTGAAGGGATGTTCTATGGAAACGCAGATTCTGTAGAATGGATTTTTCCTTTTGCATCATTATTTGTAGATTATTTTCCCTTTTCAGTGTGCAACTGCTGTGGAAGTTAGGATTACTCGTATGTGTTTTCACTATGCATATTTATAGGAAAATTAGTCATTTGGTTCAAGTTGGTTGTTGTGTCTTTACGAGAGAAATATTGAAAGTGTATCGATCATGTAAGAAGGAGAGAGTTGCATCCTTTGGAGACATACTCTGATCTATTTACTTTCTGTGTATCGTAATCCATTTGAGAAGGGATTCACATAGTGAGCTCAAGTCATTCTTCACTAATACTATTACTTAGGAGGAGCCTAAGTTTCTGTGAGGGGGAGTCTCAAATCTAGGGGAAGTCAATGTATGTGGTTGGGTGATAAAGCTGTTTGGGAGTCACAGTAATCATTGCATATAAGTATTACGTTGTAATTGCTTATCATTGATATTAGTGAAGTTATATTTCCTGAGCACATTGCTCCCTAAACATAGGTGTTTACACTGAATTGGGTCACCAATCTCTTGTGTTCATTTATCTCTTGATTATTTCTTGTAATAACTGTGTGGAACGTTGTAATATTATAGGCAGCATAGTTATCTCGTAGTAGTCAACTCCTTTCTTATTTTCAATAACGATATGACATAATTTTCAGACGCAATTAAATTGAACAATCTCTACTCATCAATCACTTTGCATTTTTTATTATAGATTTAGAAGTGGGCCCCAACTGTCAATACGGGTGCAGAACACAAGTAAACAACACCAAAAGTAATCAAATAGGACTAACTTTTTACATTACTATTGATTCATTACGTCTTCATTGGATAAACATGACCTCAGTATAATTTTCAAATACAAATACTTTTCAAATGGTGGGAGAGAGAATAGAAAGTGACATGAAAGATGGAACTTCCAATTTATCTCTTAAGTTTGTGTTAGAAAATTTCTAATAGATCCAAATTGAAAAACTTATGGATGAAAATTAATGCAAACTATTCGACTCTAACTATGCACTTACGTGAGGACTACGAAGAAGGTCTTTTTTTTTTTTTTTTTTTTCAAAGTACATTAGAAGTAAGAGATTTGAACCACAAGACTATTCACTTACACATCTATAGATGTTAGTTGATCTATGCTGGCTTTGACTTTGTTTCCTATCTTTTTGTTACTTATAAAATAAAGTATCTACAAAGAGATTACGAAGCCTACAACTTCATTATTTGCTCTTGAATTAATAGACTATTGCAATGTCACTTTTCTTTTAACAATGTGCTCAATTTCTTGTGTTTATTTTCTCTGTATTTTTATGCCAATGCTGAAAATCTTAACAAAAGTTTACTGTCTTGTTCTTCTCCCAGCTCTCTTCTTCTCATTTATCTTCTTTTTGTGATGGAGGTTTAGACATCATTAGAAATAGAAATGGTTCAAAATTGAGAGGGAGAAAAAAATTGTAAAGAAACTGAAAAAAGAAAACAAAATACTTTTTAATTAAAAAATAGAGAAATTTGAACATTTGACCTCTGTTGAAGTTCTATGCTTACTAAGTCAGTTAAGTTATGCTTAGGTTAATAAATGAAACGAGAATATTAAGAACAAGATATTCAAGTTGGTATTTTTTGTTTTTCTTAGGCCAACAACGAACAATAACAAATGACGAAAACCCACTACTCCCAAATCTCGTCAGCACGAATGAGGGGGAGAACAAAATCTGAAAAAACAACTTTTCAGAACAAAGAACTAACTTTTTCTTAGTAAAAGAAATGAAGATTTTATGTTTCTGTATCGTGTAGACAAAAAAACTCATCTATTTTCAATCATACAAGCGTGACTCAATGGTTAATATCTCTATTTATTGCTATAAAGTTGAAGATTCAAATGCCTAAATCATCCCATTTTCCTTTTCAAATCCATTACTCTTTGCAAAAATTCACCTAATTGAAAACAGGAAGCTGCTTATTAGCATTGATATCAATCAAATGGCGGCTTTAGTTATATTCACAATCCAAAGGTGAAGACCAAGTCCGTCAAATTGGCGTCTAAAATTCCCCCTAATGGCAAATTGTTTACCTGAAAAAACTTACAACAGCCTCCTTCGTGACCCCACGTTGCCCATCTTCTTTGTCATTGTCTTTCTCACCAAACTTTCCTCCTTTGACCTCTGACGGCCATGAAAAATATGGTCGTTGAGCTTTTCAAACTCCATTCTACAAAACCCATTTCTCCTTTTTCCTTAGATCTTTATATTTCTCTTCTTACTTCAATTTTTTTGCTTCATTTCTTCATATTACTTCTAAAGCTATGAACTTGAAGAACCCCAGAATTTCTTTTGGTTTCTTTGTTTTAGTTCTTGTGGGATTGAGCTGGGATCAGTTTGTTTACAGCCAGAACGTGGATGCCAATCAGCTTGCTAGCCCCGCAGCACTTCCATTTATCTTGTCCATGGCCAATGGTCAGCTCTCCAATTTGAGTTCAATCATCAACACAGAACTCAGTAGCCGCTTCCGTTTTTGCTCCAGGGATACGTGAGTTTTTCGTTTCAATCCCTGTCCTTTCAATTCTTTTCTCCGTTTGGTTATTGAGAATTTGAGGGAAGAAGTGGAATCTTGGTTTGCACTTTACTCATTTTTGTATTTTTAGGAGTCTTATGAAGTTCCATTATGAAATCTTGAGCTAGGAGTTTTTTTTTCCTCTTTAGCTCGGACCACGGTTGATAACTATTTGGTTTTGGTTTTTGGTAGGTGGTTTAAAAAAGCTGTTTTTGTTTTTGAAATTTGGTTAATTGTTCAATTCTTATATTTAAGAAAGATTCAAATCATGGTAAGAAATTGGGAGAAAATAGTCTTAATTTTCAAAAAACCAAAAACAAGAAACGAAAATGGTTACCAAGCGTGGCCTTAATGATTCTTAGTTTAGTTCTGAACAACCAAATTTAAGTGTTGTAATACCCCTTTCATTTTCCTTCGATTTTCATTCAGTCTGAAACTTGGATGGTTTTATGTTTTTTTAGGAATGCTGATTGGAACAAAGCGTTTAACTTTTCCTCTAACCTGGAGTTCTTGTCTTCTTGCCTACAGAAGACCAATGGTATGAGTAATCCTTAAGTGGAAAGAAAAGAAAAAAGAAAAAGGGAAATATTTCATTTTGTAATAATTAGCTTCAGTTACATGGTACTGATTTCTATCTTGTGTTGGTTTTGCAACAGGAGATTTCACAAAGCGTCTGTGTACTGCAGCAGAAATCAACTTTTACTTTGACAGTATCATTCTTCAAAATCCTGCAAGTGGTTCCTTCTTGAAACTTAACAAGAATTGTAATTTGACATCATGGGCTTCTGGTTGTGAGCCAGGATGGGCATGCGGTGTCGGTCCTGATCAGCACATCGAACTTAGTAATTCCCAGCAAATCCCTTCAAGAATGCAAGATTGCCAACCTTGTTGTGAGGGTTTCTTTTGTCCTCAGGGTCTTACATGCATGATACGTAAGTATTTAGATCAATAATTGCTTGCTATTCACCATTGACAGTATAATTTATATGTTGCTCTGAAGTGTCTTGTCTAATGCATACTTGTTAAATGATACAATAGTAAATTTACCTTCACCCATCAACTTAAACTTTTGGGTCAATCGGTGATTTAAGATGGTTTAGGAGGTCTTGTGTTCAAATCCCAGGTGGTCCATGAGGTCTAGTATCCAAACCTCCGCAATGTTATTTCCTCCCCGATTAATATTGATTTCCACTTGTTGGATATTCTACATATTTCAAGCCTACACGTGAGGGGGAGTGTTAGATGATATAATATTAAATTTACTTTCACCCATCAACTTAAAATTTTGGGTCAATCAGTGATTTAATAATATTGAATATCTTTTTTTTCAAAAATAGAAAGTTCATCATTTTTATTGCCCCCTGTAAATTTTGATCCTTTACAAAGTTTGTTTTATACCCTTATAAGTTGCTGATTTGTGATCTTCTGTTCCTCCCCTAGGTTGTGCATAAGTCTCTCACTTTCTAACAATGTTTCCATCTTGTATTGTTTTGTATCTGACAGCATGCCCTTTAGGATCCTATTGTCCCCTTGCCAAGTTGAATGTGACAACTGGAGTATGCGAACCGTAAGTACAAAACATAACTCTGTATGCCACTACTGTATCGTCTTCAGCATAATGTGACAATGAAGTTATCCACTGTCTTGTTTTTGCAGATATCTTTACCAGCTACCGCCCGGGCGGCTGAACCATACCTGTGGAGGAGCAAATATGTGGGCTGATGTTGGTCGTAGCAGTGAGATGTTCTGTTCAGATGGATCATTTTGTCCAACAAGCACCCAAAAACTCCCTTGTGATACTGGGTATTGACCTATATCTAAGCACTGATTTGTTGTAAACCAATGTTTCTTGGTTCAAACATTGTTCTTTAATCACTCTTCTTAGGGTGCTTAAGAGGGCAAAGAATATCTAGCTTTCTAATCATATCTATCTATTTTGCTGCCATTGCAGATATTACTGCAGAATGGGTTCAACTTCTCAGAATAGTAAGTGCTATACTGAAGTCCATACACTTGCAAGTTTGAACTTAAACCATTTTTTCCCAACAGATGTCTAAACAACATAGATCTTCGTTTGACATATTATTGATATTTAGTTATTCTACTCTGGACATCTTGCAGGATGCTTCAAGCTTACTTCATGTGATGCAAACTCCACAAATCAGAATATTCATGCTTATGGAGTAATGCTTTTGGTAAGCCATCTACCCAAGTGAAAATCTGAGTCTCTGGATTGCAAATCAAATGTTGTGTTATATTTTCCTCGATTTTTCCTTTTCATTTCAATTTCCAAGTCTTCTTTTATTGCCTTTCCATCCGTAATTCTGTGACTAGAGAAGTTTACTATCAACTCTGGTAAGAGTAAGGTAACATGAGGGATAAGAGCCGGCTCCTTTATTTGCTTATGCAGGTGGCTTTGAGCACTTTGCTACTCATAATTTACAATTTCTCCGACCAAGTTCTCGCTGCTAGAGAGAGGAGACTTGCTAAGTCAAGGGAGGCAGCAGCAAAAAGTGCTCGGGCAACAGCAAAAGCACAACAAAGGTGGAAAGCTGCAAAAGATGCTGCAAAAAAGCATGCTAGTGGTTTGCAAGTTCAACTATCACGAAAGTTTTCACGTGTGAAGAACTCGGATGCAGAAAAATTTAAGATTTTGAATCAAACCGAATCTGAAACAGAAGATGATTTATCAAGTTCGCCTTCACATATCCCAACCACGTCATTGGCTTCGTCTGAGCACATAGAAGGAAGAAAAGATAAGCAGACTGATCTCATGAGGATAATACATGAAATTGAAAAAGAGCCTGATGGCCATGAAGGCTTTCATTTTGAATCTGGGGGAGATGGTATTGAGAAACATATGCCAAAGGGAAAGCATTCAAGCACTCACAGCCAGATTTTTAAGTATGCTTACGTGCAACTTGAGAAAGAAAAGGCTCAGCAACAAGAGGACCGGAATCTTACTTTCTCCGGTGTAATTAAAATGGCAACTAATCCTGAGAATAAAAGGCGTCCTCCTATTGAAGTTTCTTTTAAAGACCTAAACCTTACTTTGAAAGCAAAAAACAAGCATCTGTTGAGGTGTGTCACTGGAAATATCAAGCCTGGCCGGATTACTGCTGTCATGGGCCCATCTGGGGCTGGAAAAACAACATTTCTTTCTGCTTTGGCTGGAAAAGCAATTGGATGCAAGACTACAGGTTCTATTCTAATAAATGGAAAGAATGAATCAATTCTGTCCTATAAAAGAATTATGGGTTTTGTGCCTCAAGATGATATCGTACACGGGAACTTGACAGTGGAAGAGAATCTATGGTTCAGTGCAAACTGCAGGTATTTAACTTTTCCTCTTTGCTTACTTCTTCATCTACTTCAAATTTATCTTATTTAATTGCTTACTCTTAGGTGAAGAAAAAGTTATGGAGTCCCAAAGTTGAAATTTACTTATATTGTTTGATGTTCGAGACTGATATCTATTTCATCCAAGAACTATTGATAAACTTATTTTCTAGAGATTTGTATATTCACTTGTCTGGGTTTGAAAATGTGGCTTTTCAATATATTATTTTGGTTTGCTTCTGCTAAGATTCATTACTGTCTGCAACCATTTTGATAATGGACTACTTATTGTCATTAGGCTTTCTGTGGACTTATCCAAAGCGGATAAAGTTCTCATTGTTGAAAGGGTTATTGAGTTCTTGGGGCTCCAGACTGTGCGAAACTCCTTGGTCGGGACAGTGGAAAAGCGGGGAATCTCTGGAGGTCAAAGGAAGAGGGTGAATGTCGGCTTAGAAATGGTGATTGAGCCTTCAGTTTTGCTTTTAGATGAGCCAACGTCTGGTTTGGATAGTTCTTCTTCCCAACTGCTTCTTAGAGCACTCAGGAGAGAAGCTCTTGAAGGTGTTACCATCTGCATGGTGGTTCATCAACCAAGGTAACTTTTCCAACCATACATATGCAAAAATCTATTCTTCCAACTGTCTGTTTAGCTAGATTGCCTGTTTGATTATGTCCCTTATTTACTAATGTTCGAATTTTCTCTTCAGCTACACCTTATTCAAAATGTTCGATGATTTGGTTCTTCTTGCAAAAGGCGGTTTTACCGTTTACCATGGACCAGCAAGGAGGGTTGAAGAATACTTTGCTGGCCTTGGAATCAATGTCCCAGAGCGCGTTAACCCTCCTGATCACTTCATTGATATTCTGGAGGGTATAGTGACACCTAATGCAGATATTAGCTATGAAGAGCTTCCTGTTAGATGGTTGCTTCATAATGGTTACCCAGTACCAGCAGATTTGCAGCAGAAATCAGTCAGACACACTACGAGCTCAACAGATGTGGAGCAAATTAATGGAACAAGAAACCGTGTTCCTGTCGAGCGACAACCTTCTTTAGCTGGGGAGTTGTGGCAGGGCATGAGAAGTAATGTTGAGGAGCATCATGACAAATTAAGAATGCATTTGAAGACCAAAGATCTGTCCCATCGAAAAACTCCTGGCATACTTAAACAGTACAGATATTTTCTTGGGAGGTACATTATATTTCATTTTGTTTCCAATTTTGAAAAACAAATATCAATTAGAAATCTTCAACAAAAATGATCTTGAGATATGTTAGTCAAGCTAGTCTTCATGATCCAGTTCTCAGAGCTTTACACCTTTGTATATTTTCATGATCTCTTATCATTAATTGCTGACGTATGGTCTCTTCATAACCATGAATTTTCAGAATTGGTAAGCAGCGATTACGGGACTCAAAAATACAAGTAATAGATTATTTGATCTTACTTCTTGCTGGTGCTTGCCTTGGATCTATTTCAAATGTGAGCGACCAGTCATTTGGTGTTAGTGGCTATGCTTTCACCGTCATTGCAGTTTGTAAGTCACCAATTCTTTGTGCTTCATCTCCTGTCCTCCCTAATTTATTTCTTTCCAATGAATGCTAACATATTTGCTTAATGAGAAGGCTGTTATACTTATTACCTCTGCTCGTTGTTTTTCATGCATAAAGAGCCTAAATATGTAATGACTGACTGTGATTCTGTCATTGATTTCAGCCCTTTTAGGAAAAATTGCAGCTTTGAGAACATTTTCTTTGGATAAGTTAGAGTATTGGAGAGAGAGTTCTTCCGGGATGAGCAGTTTGGCTTATTTTCTCGCAAAGGACACGGTCGACCATTTCAATACAGCGATTAAGCCGTTGATGTATCTCTCTATGTTCTATTCCTTCACAAACCCAAGATCGTCCTTTACAGATCATTATGTTGTTTTACTCTGCCTTCTGTACTGTGTCACTGGCATTGCTTACGCTTTGGCCATCCTCTTTCAGCCAGGTGCAGCCCAACTGGTGAGTGAAAGCAGTGCATAAACAATTTCTTAGCTTGCTGATTTGAGTTTCCATATTTCTGGTGTTTTTACTGACAAAAAATCTACTGTTTTATGCAGTGGTCAGCCATTCTTCCTGTTGTTTTAACCCTCTTTATAACAAGGACTCAAACTAGTTCAGCATTGAAGACTCTGTCTGATCTTTGCTACCCCAAATGGGCTGTGGAAGCATTGGTGATTTCAAATGCTGAAAGGTATGACCGAAGTTTCCCTTTAGAGTATTCATATTCATGTTTCCTCTTGATCCTGGTTTCCATCTTAAGATAGTACAGAAATTTGTAGTATGCTTAGAATCACCCATTTAGTAGTTTTGCTGTCTGTCAACTGACTTATTAGCCATGTTAAAATTCTAAAAATTGAAGCAATGGTCTTGGAACTTTGTTCTTGGTAAGAAACTGCCTTTTTTTTTGTCAGAGAAGTAAAACATACAATGACACATAAAAAAACACGCTCCAACGGAAAAGGAGTCGAGAGAAAACGACTCCAATCCAAAAGAACAAAACCAAGCTTATATTTACAGAAAAAGTCTAGTGACCAACGTCCATAAGGAGGGGTTAAACCTAGCCACATCTCAAACTTTTTCCCCGATCTCTTAACCTGTCGAAAAACTCCACTATTCCTCTTAATCCAGAACTGCCACAAAATTGTAAGAAACCTAGATCGCCAAAAAACTTTGCTTCTCTAAAGGGCGAACTGAAAAATGATTGAGCTTTTAACTAAATTGTTATTTGTGGACAAAAATGATTGATAGAGCAAACTTTCTAAGATAACAGGCTCTATTCTACAGGTATGATGGAGTGTGGCTGATAACTCGCTGTGGAGCTTTGAATGGAAGTGGGTTTGACCTTCATGACTGGGGCCTGTGCCTACTCCTTCTAATGATCACAGGTGTGATTTTTCGGATATTTTCGTATATTTGTATGTTGATCTTTCGAAGAAAGTGATGCCTTAACTGCGCGATTAGTCCCCTCTGCCATTTTCTTCAAGTAGCTAGCAATCTAGAGCAACAATACACCATTTTCAGGCACCTCAAAAGTGTTGGATTTACCTTTAACAAGAAGATCCAATTCCTGTTGTATATATTTCATATACTGATTCATATTCTTTCGTTTGGCTATGTTGCCTCTTCAGGCTGATTCATTGTATTCTTACGGTGAAAGTTTTTTAGATAAGCCAAACCATGTTTCTTTCTTTGTATATTTTATCTATAGTAGTAGTTACTTACCATTGAACACAAATAATGTAACACGTTAGAAATATTCAACCATCAAATATTATCAATTTGAGTTTCGTTATTGTCTTCTAATATAATTCTGTAACTGGTTGTGTTTTGTTTCCTAAAAAAGAAATACCATTGGACCCTTTTTCCAGTTTTCATATGATTTATTAATACTGCAATCACAAAGAAAAAGAATATCCATAAGTTCGATATTAACATATTGGATTAATCAATAAAAATTCAAAACAATATAAAAAATAAACAAAATATCATTAATGGTTTACATTTTAACTTGTTTAAAAAGTATAAAGTGCAAACTATTTATTGTTTATTCAATTTTTTTCTTATAATTTATTTTCATATTTTTTTCAAAATATTTTTTCATCGACTTTTCCATTAAAAAAATCATAAAATTAACCGTTTACTTGCCTCCACCTCAACTGTAACTAGAACTAGTTGAGAAATCTTCACCAATGAAAAACCTCTCCACCTGGGGATTTCTCAACAGAGGAAAAAACTTGTCAAACCACATCATTTGAAAAGCCCCTTCATGTGTATTTGTATGAGCAAAATTTATATAAGGAAAGCATGAGGGGAGGTTGGTTTTGAAAATTTTGCAAGTAACATGACTTGAAACATATCCAAGTATGCTTTTCAAGATGGAAGTCTTCCAACATCCGTCAATCGGGGCTCTCTTTACAAGACACAAATTCTCTCCACATTTGCAACAAAAAGGAGAGTTAATCCTTTTCTAAAGGATGATACAACCTTTTGCTTGGTATACCAGCCTCCAATAACAACAACCTTTTGGTTTTGCTTCCATTTCAGCCAGAGGTATCATCAGTTAACTTGAGCAAACTATACAAATCTCTGAATAAATAGGTTTATGACCACTACATGACTATCAGTGAACCTAAGTTTAGAGGTACAACACTACATTGAGCTTCTTCAGTCCTTTCTTGACTACAGATATCCCACTTGCTTATAAGGAAACAAACTGACCCGAACATATTCAGGCGGGTTGATCAACATAGTGCCCAGTTTTTCGTCTATGTCGACTATAATCTGACACAAACCTGAAAGACAGGCCACAGCCTTCTACCTTGCATTTGTATGGCCGCTCTCCTGTGTGCACCCGAATATGCTCGGTCCTAGCCCATGCCCACTTGAATGACATGGAACAACCTTTCCATGGGCACTTCAGAGGTCTGTCATCATCGTGCACGCGCTGGTGAAGCATTGCATACTTGTGGGAGCTGAACCTTTTTCCACATCCTTCATGTGGGCATTGATTGCGTTTGTGCAAAGTTAGTTCTGCCTTGGTCTTAAAACTCATGCGGCAGCCTTCAAGGTCACATTTATAAGACCCTTTTTTAGTTTCTTTCTTAGGCTTTGGAGTAACACTGTCAGACCGTTTTTTCACTCTATTTCTCTCTGGTTTTTCCTGTACTCCTGATATATTGACATCAGTGCAACTTCTATTAGTTAAATTCTTCCCAACTCTTGGCCTCAACCCTTCACATGGACTTCGTATAAAATCAAAGGAACTGAACTCATTTTCAATTATACACTCCTCATCTCTCTTTCGTTTTCTTCGCTTTTCCACATCTGATCTAGACTTGTGCTTTGATGAACAAATTTCAGTAGCATCACGGGTCTCTGATGGATCAGAAAGTAGAGGATTCTCAATATGCATATTTCTACTCATATCTGCACATTCAATGTCATCATCTCTAGTCATTTCACCAGTCAAGTTTTCTCTATCACAGGCATCTCCACTAGCTTCAACATCCATGGGCCAATTTTCCCCTAGTATGCAAGAGTTAGAACCAGGTTTGTCCATTGGAGTTCTAGGTTCAGTAGGTGCAATCACGAACCTGGTACTTGACATCAGAGTATCAGAAAGGTCGTCTCCATCTTCCTGGCTTCCAAGATTTTCGATAGATTTTTCATCTGCTAAACAAGGCGACTTTTGAACTTTCAACTGAACGTTAACACCAGAAACAGATTGAATTTCATCATCCACTTCAAATGTCTGAAGATTATGTACTAAATTATTTGATGTCACAGCATTGCATAAATTTGTGGCTTCACAACCCACCTTTGCAACTTCAGGAGTTCTGTCCCTCAAGTTAGAAGTAGCAACGTCTGGTGTTTCAGGATTAGTTAAATTGGGTTCGCACTCGTTGCTTCTGGATGTAGGCTTCATTTCTTGTTCTGTTCTATCATCTAAATGACCAAATTGGCTATGAACTTGAATAGCTGAACAATGCTGCAGCTTTATTGGGATAGAACTACAAGAATTTTCCTCCATATCTTTTATTCTGTTAGCAATCTCAATTTCTTCTCCCACATCGCCATCCCTAGTCATTCCATCACAAGCTTCACCACTCAAATTCCTTACATCCTGATTGTCCATCACCTTTGAACTCTCAAGATGGATGGAACCGTGTAAACCTGAAGACTCAGCAAGATTAACTTCATCCAAGCACACATCAGCCCCGGCATGTGATTGATCCTCAGAAGTAAGATCGGGTTCCTGACTTGTTTTATTGCAACTTTCAATAAGTTCTTGCTCTTGATGTATTTCAAAAGATACATCAATGGCATTGACAAGTTGACCATTAACACTTGGTAGTACAGCTTTTTTATTTGGCTCAGTTATGTCTTGAATCATTGCATCCTGCTGATCACTCGTCCCACTTGGATCAGGAATCATCAACTCTGATGTATTGCTTCTGACACTCCTAACAGTACAAAGGTCACTTGAATCTCCACTGCTAGCTGGCTGTGTAACAGAACCAACGCCTGTAGAATTGCCCGATTTCTTGTTCCTTCTGTAGTATTGGAAAAACTTTTCTTCACTTCTTGCTATTCTGCAATCAGGCTTTTCCCCCGCAACTTCATCCTTAAATGCCATGCTCCGGAATGGTTTGCGATGCTGCATATGATTTATCTTCTTTGAGCGTGACCTTTTAGATAGCCAATTGAGGGCAGAGAGATTAAAGCCATGGTCTCGGGTGAGGAACAAACCACCCAATGCCAATGCATGCTGAACTTGCTTTGTTGGGGAGCTTTTTCTAACTTTAATACAGTGCCGCAAGTTGATTCCTAATCTAGAGGTCCAATCTTCTTGACATTCATCACGGTCTTCGTCAACTGCAAGATCAATTAACCTCAGATCCTCTTCAGATGCAATATCCAATCGAACATCGTTGTAAACAAAACTGTTCCCAGTTTCCTCTGCTATTGCCACTGCATTTGCCTTTATTTTATGATAATCTACCCAATATTCAAACATAAAGGATCAATTAACCGAATTAAAATCAGTTTCATAAACAAGGAAACAAAAGCTGAAGAATGATGAACCAATTAAGGCGGTTATACCTGAATGGCAAATAACAAGTGTATTTGCTCCACCTTTCTTCTGCAGTAACTCTACTATGTCCACAGCATGCTGCAAGCAAAAACTTCGAGGTCTCAGAAATTTACTAAACGTGTTCCACCCCTTCTCAAACTTGGGAATTGATGCTACTGAAAGATTCTCTGAGAGACAATTAACTTCAGGTACAGAAGTGGAATCTTCTGCAAAGTAAATTAGCCTGTTATCTCAAAACTAGAAGAATTTCAGCTACAGCAGAATGAATTCAGTGATTTTTCAATTAAATAAAATTCCTTGGTACAAAGAATACTGGTACAACAGGGGAAAAGAACCAATGGTGACACCAAAATTATAATTTATAACACCACCTTCAACTCTCATATTTAAAGATAAATTTTTTGCATGTGGTTAAATTTTAGGCCATCAGAACGATGCTAAATTACTTATGTAAGGATTGTGTCTAGCTTTTCAATAGTTGTGGGTGCTTAAGTTCAACTGTGTCCACCCCTAAATATATCTCTGAATCGTCAAATGCAATGTGGAATAGCAATATAAATAGGTAGCCACGATGACACAAGCTTATAATCCCAATTTACTAGTCCAATTCACCAGTAATGCAAACCACAATATTTAGATACTCAAAATCGAATATCAAATCAGTTGGAAATCACGATATATACTCAGTATCAGCTATAATAGCCAACCATAGAGCAATGAAATCCACAACGGAGAAATCAATGAAAAGGAAAATACAAGTGACTAACAGTTTAATTAACGTTACATAAAGAAGATACATACAACTCTAGCGGGTGAACCAACAGATTAAAATTTACAGAAAACTAACAGACTCAAAAGATACAAACATTCCAATTTATTATCCATACAATCCTATACGACCATCCTCTAAGAATTCAAGAAAAATTCAAATGGAACCACAAACCAAACATTAACACGAAGTACTATCTTAAGAGATAAGATAGGTATAACTAAGAATGGAATATGGTATGTTATTTATAAGCATTTCATAAGAAATTTCCATAAAATAAATCACAATGCATGGAGGTGCTCAGTACCAGGATGAGTGCCACCAAAGTGAGGAGAGCAATGAGCATCCTTCGGTCCAAAAACTCCTCCCCTTTTATGAGTAGACAGATGATCAACATAAAGTTCCTTTGATGCCTTCTCTGATGGCTGTACCACAGACATAAATGGAAAACCGAGAATACCACAAGCCACACATGCCAGTGTCCCAGAATCTACTTGGAAGTCACATGACAAATCATCACTTTCCAAGTAAATATCATTCATAGTTTCTAAATCCAAGGTCATCTCATCAATGAAATTCTGCATATCCTTGACATTACTGTCAAGACTTTCAATATGGTGGCACAAAACATTTTCTCTAGGTGAGGTTGCAACTGCATAATTTGTATTGGCCACTTGAGAATTACTTGAATATGAAAGCATGTCTGGATTCCACAACACCGCTCGACAACTTGATTCTTTTTCTAGGAGAACAGATAACATATAATTTTCTCTTAAAATGTCCTCAACAAAACCTTTTTTAACCATCAATTCTCTCTCTTCTTTTTGCCGGTCTCTAAGGCGTGAACTCCGGACACCTGGAAGTAATGATCTAGGTACTCTGAGATCCAAAGATGCACAAAAAACAAACATGGGAGAAGCAACTGGTTAGATGATTGCTGAAGTAGAGACACAGCAAATGAATTAATTCAATTTGTTGGTACATGCAATACAACGAGAAGATACATAAAATATGCATAAATTAGGTATAAAGTGAAAAGTACATCTAAACATAAAATATGACTGGTCAACTCAAGAAGGTAAACGCCATCACCATCATTACTCTTATTTTGTTCAAGACAAAAAAGCTTGTCACTGATAGAATGAAACCAGATGGAGAGCTGCAAACTCCTTACAATGTAACCAGCAATCTTTTAACTTAGAAGGCATGAGCCCCACAAGTCCCATGTAATCCAACAGAGAAGGGAAATGTTTCAAAGGGCTTCTGGTCTTGGTCTTCCTCATAACTCTAGAGTGTAGTTTGAAATCCAAACCCCAGAGAGAGAATTCATCTGTTGAAGTCTGTTCAAGCTGGGCTCCCTCATATTAGACCAAGTGAACTGACTTGACGAAGACCATAAAAATTTTGGCATAGAATAAGCCATCAATGCATTCAGTAACCTATACATAATTTGAGTCGAAGATTTGGACTTGTATGTGATTGAGAACCACTTAAAACACTACAATCCCCTCCTATATACTGAAAATTTCAAGTAAAGACCAGTAAGTTTTTCAATAAGCCCATCCTTTAGCACCATCCAGTAAAAGAAAATTGATAGAACAAGGAGAACCACTAAAGATAACTTCCCTCACCACCAAGAAGTCTCAACCTAAAAATCCAAAGATGCCTCCAGATGCCTAACCGCCTTGAGGATTGACCAGTTAATCTTCCTAGAGGTACAAAGTCACTTGAGAATTTCCTATTGTTAAGGAAAACCATTAGCTAGAGCTGTTGTGCTTGATTACTAATGTTCTGTTTAGTTGGCTTAGAGCTAACTCGAGTTATTTGATCGTAAGATTAGTTATAAGTTGTTATTTTGTCAAACAAACTTCTTGATGTACTTGTATTAGGCATATGGCTTCCATATAAAGCCACTGCCCTAGAACACTTCATTCATAAAAGAATACTCACGTAAATGGTAATAGCCATTTCAATTATTGTAACATATTACATGAATACTGAGATTAAATTTGTCATATCATCTCCTTTTATTAACAGAAAATTAAATCATACAGCCAGCCAAGCTTTATATAGCAATCATGGACAACAGTCTAGCAAAGATTAGACGTAAGTCTCCATAACTATAATGGAGCACGGTATATTCACCTTTTCCCAAATCATATGCTCTGGATAGATAGAAATAAATTGGTAAAATGTGTCAATACCAGTTATAACACCACATTTTTTCATTTACGACAACCAAAAGTAAAAAAATTTAAACACAGCTACTGCCTACTTCTATAAATAAGCTGCTTTGGCAACAAGTGACATAAAAACTTAAGTTCATCCCTTGACAAACAAATATAAGATAAGCATACCATCAAAAGATGAACAAACCTTGAAACAAAGGACATTGTCAAAAGGTATAGGAGTTGCTGATGAGAAAGCATGGGAAGGTAATTCATTGCAGCTCTGCGAACTGCAGCATCCTTGGCCACACTGAGCCATTGTGGAGTTCCAAAATTAGCAGCCTCCCCACAGTTAAAGCCTGTTGAAGAAAGGATTATTTATAGCAAAGAATTTAATCAAAATATAGAAATGTGCTCTCCATCAAATATACAAGAGAAAATGTGATAGTAGACCATTTGAAGAAGATAGAGCACAAACATGGTAAAAACCAACAATGGCCATTCTAAGAGACACCATACAGAGTTACAGTTGAAAAGTCAAATATTAATAATCAGCTACTTTATCAACAATTTGTTTGCATCATAAACAAGAGAGGGAAATTCAGTTATCAGCACTACTCCATAAAATGATCTCCATCAGACTAAACTGGATGGTGCTTGATCAAACAAAATATAGTTAGAAATACGACTCAGAAAATGAAAGCAGCATATTTTGTGGTCTTACACTCAACTAGTAAATTATAAGTTCAAACTTCAAGTTCAACAATAATAGAAAAATTAATAGCAAAGTTAATAGCTATCACCCTAAATTTCAAGGTGGGAATTTTGAACCATTTTAAGACTAAGAGGAGAGTGAGCTTAATAGCCTCTAAATTTTCTCCAGCTCATTTAAAAAAATTTCATGTCCATCTGAAAGGTACTTGCTTATAGAAGACCCAGACATACATTCTGCCAGCAGAGTCTCCTCCCAGACATACATTTATAATATCAAAACTCAGCACAGATGAAGAAACCAGAGTGTCTAAATTCTATTTCATGGAAACAAGTTCACGAAACTACCACATCAAAAGTGCAACAAAAGAAAACTTTCAAGCATCATAATGCTCATCCATAGTATATCAGTTTAATAAGGAGAAAATTTAAGAGAAATTACCATGACTGAACCCAACGTGATAAGCCCTTGGAAATGTGACAACAAATTCTCCTGGGTTCTGGATTAACCTAACGGAAAACACTAAAGTTAACATGAGGAGAACACCAGCAAGGACATCTAAGAAAATAGAGCAAGTATCAGTCCAAGCTCCAAAACAATTATTAAGAAAATGTGGAACAAATGACATTTCCAGAAACTTACCTGCAACAAGGAATACCTGATGCAATCACTATCTCAGGAGATAGAAGTGTAGTCTTCTCACCCAGTAATGTAAGAGCAGCTGGGAATAAGAGTAACTGAACATGAGTTATAACAATGACATGAAAGAAAGAAATCTTCACCTAGTTCTAGAGTGATAAGAACCATTCAACCAGTAGAAGATGAGTTAATTGAAGTAATCTAACTTCAATAATTCCCTCAATTGAGTTTCAATTTTCATCGTAGGAGGAGGGAACCTTTAGTGGCTGCTTACTTGAGCAAGACTCTATTTTGGTATGGCATGTTATAGTTTTAATTGCCTTAGTGAAAGTGATTTAACAAAATGTATTTAAAAATCCTGTCATAGACTCATAGTTTCTATACATAATTGCTTGTCCCTATGTGGTCAACACTACCCACCATAAGCCTGAGATTCTTACTACTAACTCAAAAGCAAATGCATAGTGTCCAGAAGGGAGGGAGGGGGACCTCTTAAGCAATTATCACCCCTTTTATTGGCTACTTTCTTGAGCTAGCCTCTACATTCGTAGAGGCCTTACCACACTTCCAATCCCAGCTGCTAAAAAAAAAGTGGTTTTTTTAAGCAAAAAGAAAAAAAAATGTACAAGAATTTTCTATATCTTGTTTATGAAGAATGTACATAGAAATGCTATCCTAACCTCCCACCCCTTAAAAACGCAAACACACAATTGTTTAACCAAAATGAATTCATACCTAGGTGGTCGACATTGCCACCATAAGCCTGAGTTCTTACTACTTCCTCAAAAGCAAATGCCTGATCTCCAGGAATGGAATACCATGTTTTCGGAGAGCCTACGTGAAGAAAATTCATGCTATGCAGCTCATGATCTTCAACATGCCAAGCAAACCAACTGAACAACATGCCAATGTAAACCATTGGAGAAGTAACCCCTGGAATGTCATCTGGCATATAGCGCGTAAGTGATCCAGGAGACCGTGCAATTACTTGCAAGTTCCAAGGGCTATTTGAAAGCCTCCACCCTGCCGTTCCTTCCATGTTAATACAAGAATCTGAACTCTTTCCTCTCGAATTGTGTGAAATATCCTCCATGGAAACCGTGGAAGTAGATGGCTTCAACATCTCTGAACTTGTATTCAAATCATTCCTGTTGGAAATGCCTGCACTATCCCGACAGAGGGAATCCGTCAAAGTCTCCATTTCCTCACTCTTAGGTTCAGAAGACCGTTCTTTACTTCGGTGATAATAGTTCCTCTTCCTCCTCCTCCTATGAAAATAACGAAATTTACCCTCAGGTTCTCCAAAAGCAGATCCCGGAACATCATTTGCATACTCCACATAAATGGGTTTATCACTAGCTGCCTTCCAAAACAAAGATTCTACAACAAGAGGAGAAGCCTCCTTAATCCCACTTAACACACTACGAGCAAAAACCTTCGACTTAGACTCAAATTGCTCCAATGTATAAATCTCCCCACTTTCCCAAACTTGTTTGTGAACTCCGAACTGCGGATTTTGAACTACCCCTTTTGTTTTCCTAAGGCTCTGACCCAATTCTTGATGTCTAGTCGTAAAAACTGCCCGAACCTCTCCCTCGTTTGCACCATTTAGGTCACGACTTAACTCTGTGGACCTCAAAAGAGATTTGTTCAAGTTACTAATGACATATTTCTTGGAAGGCTTGGGGAATGGAGGGATAATCTTACAAATCCCAAAAGCACTAGCTTCCTTTTCAATTTTAGATATGTAAGCAATTGGGTCGGCAAATTCGGTATCAGTCGGCCGAAACTCCGGCGCGAAGGGCAACCCTTTGAGCCATTTGGGTATTTCGACACTACCCATTAGACAAAGAAATCACAGTTCCGACTACAGAAATCAGTGCCCACCATAAGTTGAGAAAGAACACAAAACTCCCTGGTCGTAAATCTATTATGATGAACACCGACTGGATTGGCAAGCTGATGGAAACCCTAAATTTGAAGATTACAGAAAACGGTTTTGTAATGTATCTGTGATGAAATTACCACGTACAAAGGACCATGAAACTTGAACAGAGAAGGAAAATATCTTGGGAATTGAAGACAATAAACAAGAAACAGCACCTGTAACATTGAAAGATAATGGATAAATTTGACCATCTAAACAACCCCAAAGCAATTAGAAAGAACCAACGAAGACTAATCTCACGAGTGACCTATTTATTCTGCGCATGATAGCAATATATAAGACTGAACTGCTAAGTTACAACATGTTTTGTGTCACATATGCTTCGCTGTATTTATTTATATATGGAGTATGGGATTAAAGTACTAACTACTTTCCATTTAAACACGAGCATAAGTGGGGAAATGTTTTAGCACTCCCATGTACCATACTCTCTCGTTGATATTACACAAATGTCGGTGAATCCCACCCAATATTTAAAAAAGATTATTGCGACCAATAATAATTGAATGTATAACAACATTTTTAATAATTGCAAATTTAGTGAAATCTATCCGTGATAGAAATAGATTGAGATAGATTCTATTACTGATAGACTCTTATCAATGGTATATTATATTATTGATAGACTCTGAGAGCTGAATCTAAATTTTAGATTATCTATAAATTCTTTTGCATTGTATTTTATTTGCTAATATTTTGATCCTAATTGCTATATATGCTTGGGGTGTTCAAAAAGCTTGATAACCCAACTAACTTGAACTACCTAAGATTGGGTAGAGTTAGAATTTTTTTGAGTTGGGTTGAATTTGAATATTTTAAAAATAGATTTTCAGGTCTATTTTTTGGTTTAGTTTTTTCTTGACCGACTTGACCCGACCCGACCCAGAAATTCTATATAATATATAAACCATTTAACCTTGGTTTTTGTTTCTTCAGTCGCTACCTATTAGAATCTCTTGGACTCTTACCTCACACAATCTCTCATCTCAATTCTCACCCACGACTTCGTTTCATTCACGATTGACATTGATGAATCTAGCCTTTAGTCCTCCATTTTCACACTTTGGTCTTCAATTTCATCCTCATCACGATTCACAAGTTCATTTTAGATGCTCATAGTCACATCTTCCCTAAATATTTAACCTAGGTCACAACTTTGTCAAAGTTGGATTCATCACGAGTTCAACTTCATCACAAATTCCAACATCCACTTTGATGATTCCAAATTCTCACGGTCTCATTCTCATTTCAAGATCATGTCTCCCATATCCTAGGTTACGTCCAACTCTAACGTTCAATGTTCTCCATCATGCATTCCATGCCTTTCTACATAACTGATGACCCAACTCAATTTTTGGGTTGGGTTGACCCCTTGTACAAAATTACCAGAGTTGGAAATTTGACTAATTTAAATTTTCGCGTTGGTCCAAAAAATCTCTTTAACTAGATTCAACTCAACTCGTGCATACTTTAATATTTGCACCTACCCCTTCTAAAAAAACATGTGGATGTGGCACACAATAAGGGGTTGGTGTATGAACTTTTTTTTCATACCCTCGTAATATAGAAAATTTTTCTAGATAAGTGCATAAGTACTCCAACATAGCTAAAGTAAACTTAGCTCCACAATGATTGACTTACACTCTCATTTGAATATAAGGCAATATATGAAATACTAATTATAATTAAAAGTAGATATTCAATCTTACACGGTTACACCCCATAAAAATGAGTTGGGTAGGTAATATAAATTTTGTTTTTGAAAAATATTTTCAAATAATGTAATTCAAATAGTACAAATTTGGACAATATTTCGTTTTATTAGTGTATCTCGATTTTCAATTTTCAATTTATATATATATATATATATTGCTCGTGTTAGTAACTTCTAAATCATTATCATGTACCATTTTAAAATTACATGTGTCATTGATTTAAATAATATATTTTGTTCGAACTAAAAACTTATGAAAAAATATAAATAGTCACCCTTATGTTACGTGATCTGGAAGATCTTGTGAATTCAAAATTAAATTCACTTGGTTTTCTGTAGATATCCTTTAGTTCAACAATTATTTGGAATGATTAAAATTTATAAATTTTTAGTCAATCGTATATACTTTATATTGGTTGAGCTATTTTTTTTTTTTTTTGATATTTTTTAAAAAACAATCACTTACAAGACATTTGAAGCGTTGAGCTGGTTATTATAATAAACGATTGTTGTAGTCTCTAGATAATTATAATATATTTTTAGGGTGCAAACTATTTTGGTCTAGGTAGTAAAAGTAAACACCGTAGCAAATACAAAGAGAGAAAATGAGTATAACAAAAAGGGTTTTGAAAGAGTACTTACTAATTGTAAACACAACTATTATAGTTGGAGCCCCTAAACATGGAGCAGATTATAATAATTCACCAACTTCAAGTTGGGGTCCAAACACCCCTTAGTTTTTTAGGGCTTGTTTAGTAGTAAATCTGAAAACATAAATTTGAAAAAAAAATTAATGAAAACAGAGTTGTGTTTCATGTTTTTAGATATGTGTTTGTCAGCATATTAAGAAATTGGATTATAATTTAAACAATTTTTTAAAATGTGTTTGATATCGTATTTATAAATAATAAAACTAGTTATACCACTAAATATTTTAGTTGACAATAAACTATTATTAGTTTATTTTTATACATGTTTTATGCTAAAAAATTATATATTTACTATTTTGAAATATTATACAATTTATAATTCATTACACGTTACATATTTTAATTTTTGTTTTTTAAAAAATGAATTGAGTCGATAACATGACATAGTGTACTTCTAAATGTTTTTATCTTTCTTTATTGTTGTTATAGATAATTTTAGACCCAAGGGCAAAATTATAAAAGATCAGAGCGCAAATCAGCTAATAGGTCGAGGCATACAAACATAAGGCCACAAGGGGCAAGAAAGCAGACACGAGAACGAGCCAAAACCCAAATTATGAGGCTCGACCTCAGCTGAAGTCGACCTAATGAGAACAGCCCAATGGTGGGTCGTACGTGGAGATATGTCTAGAAAAGAAGATTAGGGCTTGAAAAACAACTCGAAAACTTAAAAAAAAAAAAAAAAAGGCTCGAGGGTAGGGGTAAAATTCAATAAATAGAAGGTCAGAGCGCGAGATGAAGTAAATTCATTTAGATACTAAAATCTCCTTCTCGTTTCGTTGTACTCCTTGCTAACTTAAGCATCAGAGCCTGTGTGGCTAACACCACACCACTGTTTATATTTTCTCTATTTTGCATAATAGATTCTTTCCCAAATTACACTCACCATTGTTGTCATGTGGAGATCAGGGATCCTAACCCTGATCAAAATTTGGCATCAATAGTTGGCACCGTCTATAGAGAAGAATTAACTAAAAGAAATTAGTAAGTAGAAAGGTTTGGTGCAAAAGATGAGTATGAGGTACCAAGGTATGACTCTGCATGACGAAGAGTCAGACCAAAATAGACACCCACGATGATTTTGAGAGAAAACACCTCATCGGCCTCGGCTAAAAGGCGAATAGGTGAAAAAGAAACTCGAAGCCCTAGAATAGAAGGTTAGTGGGATAGACAAAAACATCATGTTACTGATCGAGGCCTTTGATCAACAGAGTCGAGGACCGAAAGATGAGCTTTTTCGTGATCTAGCCAAAGGAAAAAGCTCTTTTGATCGAGAGCATGGGATAATGCATTCATGTAGCTTAAAGTTAAGAGAGAAGCAATCCTGTGGTAGGAACAAACAACAAAGGCATAAAGAGGTGGGAGAAGATGGTCCCTAAACCTTTTAGAACAGGAACCCAAAGAAGAATGAAATAGCTAGGACAATAACAAACTGTGTGTTGAAGTCAGAAGTATGCAGAGAAAGAGGAGAGAGGGATGAAGCCCAAAGTCGAGGCCAAGGGTGTAGTCAAGGCCGACCTCAGGTTCAGCAAAGGAGGGAAGTCGAGTGAAGGGCCTTCCAGAGACAAACTTGAGAAATTATTTGGAAGAGAAGAGAAGGAGGAAAGAATAAGAGGATCAAACAATTGAATGTCGAGAAGAGCCATGGAAGGCAAATCTCTTGAAGATACAAGATAAGATAGGGAATATGCAAATAGTCAAGCTTGATGAAGGACTTGATTTGGAAGCACTGGTTGAGCAAATGGACCCCTCATTCACCAATGAGATTATGGATGTGGAACTCCCACCAAAATTCAAAGAACCTATGATAAACACATATGATGGATAGAGATATCCAATGGAGCACTTTGATACGTACCAACCTTGGATGGAGCTTCATAGAATTTGGGATGCAATATGATACTGAGATTTTTCTTTCACTTTAACTAGGGCAGCCAAGGAATGGTTTCGAAAACTAAAGAGAAAGTCGATAGTCTCATTTAAGGAGTTAGCAAGAGCATTCATAATCCAAATTATTGGGGGGAGGGATCAAAGAAAACAAACAACTATCGACAATAAAGCAAAAGTCGAGGGAGACATTATCGGAGTGCATAACTTGATTCAATAATGAAGCCTTTCATGTAGAAGGCTATATGGATGAAGGAGCTTTAATAGCCATAGTAAATGGGTTAAATGACAAAAAAAAAAAAAAAAAAAAATTAAGGTAAAGGAAGAAAGCGACATCTTACGTTGAGCTATGAAAGAGATCAGAAGTATATGAATGTAGAATAATTGCTATAGTCAAAAGGAGTTTAGGGAGATTTAAGGAGAAGAATGCCATGCCCGCATGATAATCTGGATAGAAGGATAGAAAAGGAGGAGATGAGGAAGCGGCGACTAGATGAGAGGGAGCCAATGCGGTTCCATCCAAATTACAATTTTGAAAAATACACTCTGACGGTGATGTTGGGTTTTATGCCCTAAAACTCGTAAATGGTAAATGTAATTAATTGACCGTCATCAATAATTGATTGTGTTGTATTCTATTTTATCTTAATAACCCTAAATCCAATAAATTAACATTCTAGGTTGTCTTATGAGTCTTGAACTATATGTGGAGACATATAAAGATCAATGTTTAAGATACAACTTAAAGGGTCTATGGGTACCTTATCTTGGTGACATTATGGATACAACACACTTTGTATTTGATATAAATGCAATGATCTGATGCGTTCATGTAGATGACATGCGAGTGAGTGTATTCTTGGCAATGATTTTTCATAAGATCGAATCGCGAAATAGTAACCATTAGATGTAACACCGTTGACTAGTTAGGTTTCTATCTCAATAGGATGACCTAGGCAACTTAGTCTTAATCCTGAGCGTATTATGAACTATTGTTCACGAGAGATTGTTCTTTGATTTCTATGGGTGAGAGTGACTAATTTGCCAACTTAATAAACCTACCATTTTGGGGACAAGATCGAGTAAGGAGCTAGGGACATAATAATATAAGATGGATTTCACTCATTCCTGACTTTAAGGTAAGTAGATAAGTGTTCCCTTAAGTGGTGTCTCCGGGACTTTAATAAAGGGTCTTACACTTTCATTGGTTCGAAAGGGTTTCTGTTTAATGGTTGGACCATAAACAGGTTGTTCATTAGAGGAGCACTGGTACTTAAGGATACAGAGGTAACCCAAGGGTAAAATGGAAATTTAACCCAGTTGGTGTTACACACTCGTGAAGGACTAACTTGATGTTATTGGTCTATATCCATAAATATAGAAATATATCTGTAGTGAAAAGAGTGCAGTTGTAGGTTTTTAGTGAAGTGTACCCACAGTTAACGAATATTGATTAATTTGGTTAATGAGTTTAGTTAATTAATCTCATATTGTTGGAGCTTTTGATCTGTAGGTCCACCAGGTCCCCTAATTAGCTCACTAAAGGTAATATGGAATGATTTGAATTATTCAAATCAATTGAGGAAATTGTATATTAATGTGATTAATATATAATTAATTATAGATGTGGTATATAATTCAAATTATAATAGAGAGAAATATTTGGATGAGATTCCAATATTTAATTCACGTGAATTAGATTCATGAAGAATTAATTAATTATAATGTTAAGAGGTGGAAACATATAAACATGTAACGTTTATATATTAGTTAATTAATTAATTATATATTAAATTATATTTAATATGTGATTAATTAATTAATGTGTCAACTAATTAAATAAGGGGTTATTTAATTAATTAGCATCAAGGGTGAAAAAGAAAATACTTAGAGAAGGGTTTACCCTTCTCCATATAAATTCATCCTATTAGCCCATTTAGGGCAAGAATTCATTTTGTACAAAAAAGATACTCTAGCCTCCAAAATTATTCCTCTCTATACTCTCTCTACAATCTCTCTATCTCTTCCTCTTCCAAGTCTTGGAGATCACTCATCCAACTCTTGAAATCCTATAGAATAACAAGGTTATTCTTGTGGTGGTGTCGGTGATCGTTGAGAAGATGTTCATGTGAAGAACAAGAAGAATTTTGAGAAGTTTGGGCATCTACGAAAGTAAGAATCATTCATCCCTTTTGTTTATCCTTAATAATACATGTTTACTATGATGAATCCTATTCTATTATGTTTTAGTTTGCTATATTTTATTTCTTTAAAATGAAAAAATTGAATGTAAGGCGTTCTCACGCTTACGCTGGATTTGATCCCTTCAATTGGTATCAGAACCGATGTTTGCATTTCTATTTTCTACATTTTGGAAACAAAAAACAGCATAGAAAGGTGGGTTTTAATCTACATTTTGAATGTGAGGTTTACAATATTGGATGTTTACATTTTTTGGCACTTAGCTTTACATTTTAATCCGATTAAAATATAAGTATCCGTTGTTTTTTAAGCATTTAAGTTTTGCTATTGAGTCTGTAAGTTCGTGTCGATCGATGAGCAATAGTTATTGAGGAGATCGGTGAAAGCGGAGGTTTTTGGTCCAACTTTGAAGCAAATCGTAGTAACATGGAGGTTTTTAGACTGCAACATCACGATGCTACTATCGAAGCGTTGCAATGCCGGGAGGCCAAGTGAGATGGATAATATTCGTAGCATTGCAGTGCTAGCCCTCAGCATTGCAACGCTCCGAACTCCACAGGCACGTGCGAGGAGTCCGACGATCGTGAGTTTGAGCCTCTTCTCCGGTGTTTGTATCATATTTTCTTGTTTTATATAATTATATATTTTTATTAATTGAATTAATATGAATTAGTTATATTGATTTAGTTAATTTTTTAGGGTGCCAAAATTTGGTCCAAAATTTGTTGTTTAATTTATAATGCATTTGATGTATGTATAAATCAGTGGATGAATTTATATTATGTAATGTATGTCATATAGATTTAAAATCCCATCTGAGGATAAACATTTCCATGCATCATATTTAATGTAAGTGTTATATTATTTATAATTACATGATTTTATTAGCATGCTCATACATCATAATATAAGTATTATATTATTTTGATATATGATTAATTAAGCATGTTCATGAATCATACAATGTTATAAATGTTATAATGTATGGTGGGATGAATATGTATGTTTAATTTTCATGGATGACAAATATTAATGTTTTTTCAATGAAAATGAACCTTGCATTGAGCATGACACTACTTAGGTAAATATAATTGTTATATTTGATCAACGTCATCAGATGCAAATTCTAGGTTTTAATATAACATTAAAATATAAGTGTTATATGTTTAATGGGATAAATTAAAATATATAATCAAGAGTTGCATGCGAATATAGGTCCGAATTATTTTTAAATGGTTTAAAATTAATTCATTTAGACTTAAGTTGGAAATATTTCTAATGAGATTAAAAATAGGCTAATCTTTTAATTTGTTTTAATAGGATTAAAATGAATTCCATTAAAAGATTAAATCTATAAAATAATTGTCCATAAGGGACCTTTGTCTAAGGAATGTTCTATCTAGGCGGGGTATTTAAGTTGACGAAAACGAAACAACTCCACCTAGGAATCGACCTGGAAGGTGAATTGGGCAAATATTTTTTAAGCATGCAATAGATGATTGATTTTATTAAAGAGTTTAATGAATGAAATCAAGTATGGTTAAAACATTCAATATAAATGTTAGATTGAGCAAATTAAGAAGAACCTAGATAGATTCACTAGCTGGAATTTAACTAAGTATAATAAAATCCTAAAATAATAGAATACTTTAATGGGAGAAAATTGGTATATGGGATATATCAATTTTTAGCTCTCACGTCCCTAAGAGTTCACACCATGAGATCCATGCTCGACTGCATGTCGCCCTGGGCGTGGCCTCCCTTTGGAAAGTGTTTGCATAAGTCAATATCAAGGTGAATAGAGAAAGTGTTTATAGAAAGTGGGAGAAGGACGCGTATCAACGTACCCTACGGTCTCCTTTATTAGGTTGCATCATGAGATTTCTATGGTTTGCCTGCGTGTTGTCCTAGAGCGATTATCCCTTCAGAGGGCCTGATCATAGGGTTTGGAATACCACAAACTCTAGTAATGGATAGGATTTCTTAGATTAATCTTCAATAATTGTCTTTCCTTACGGTGACTTGTTGAAGTGAACCTCTGGGATCCAAAAAGGGTAGGGTCATACTTACGAGATGAATTAAGCTAGGTAATGAATCTTGGACCGAAAAATGATAGCTAAGAGCTATATGAATAAGAGTTATTTTGGTATTAGTAATTAGCTAAGATTGTCTCAATTCAGGGGAGGGATAATTGACACCATTCGGTGGTTGTTGTTCTAAACCTTTAAGGTATCGTTGCAAATACTAAATCAAAAGTTTAATTAGGGTTCTTTGATTACTTGTTTTTGTTAAATTAATTGGATACTTATTTTTGTCATGGGTTAAAATAAAAATAACTAATACGATCAATTGTTCATTATTTGTTTCAGCATGTCTTCCACAATAATTTCTTTGCTTAAGAATGAAAAACTAATCGGTGAAAACTATGCGACATGGAAATTATTCGGTGTAAAATAGGTGTCGTTAATTCTATCTTACCTAAAACAAATGAAATTTATAAAACTTTTACTACAACTAAAACTAACACGTAGTAATAGTGGAGTAAGAGGTCGATCCCAAGAGAATCACAATTAATTGGCCTAAAAATAGACTACTTGAATTCCAAAATGCGGGGGCGGGGGGGGTTGTTGTGGGAAGGGGGGGTGTACTATCTAAATAAAAAGCAAAGAATTGATATAGGAAATTTATTGATAAGAGAGATTGTGAGATAATATTAAATTGAAATGAAATCTTGGCGATTTTATGTAAATTAGGCAATTCTATCATTGACTTAATAAGAAATCATGCAATTAGATTATTCAATAGTTCATTAAGAATAAATTCCTAATGCCCTAATTAGCTAATTTCACAATTATCCCTAATCTAGGTCTTAATTGCTTTCTAAAGACATTTCACAATTACCTAAATTGCATTAAACTCATGGGTTTTCTTAACTATTCCAATCTTGAAACCAAAAAACTGAAAATTCAAGATTGATTGCATGAATGTTATGAATTAATAGATTTTTTAAAGAAAAGAGGAAAAGATGTCCACATTTTTATTCAAGACTATATATTATTGCAACTATAATTACAATTTTATTATAGAACCATGTAATTTTTGCAAACAAATTTGATTAATCTTGAGTTGTCAATTCAATCGTAATAAATTTTATTCTAAATATCAGCAAGAAATTCAAAAGAAAGTAATTACATGAAAGAAAATTTAAGAAATATCCTCAAGAAATGCCAAATTACATAATTTCCTACTCATGAATGATGAAATTCTTCAAGTAATCCATTGATAGTTGCATATTGATACAAAGTTTGAATACAAATCGATCGAATCTCACAGAAAATTATAAGAATCGCTCTTGAAAATCGAAGTCTATATCTAAAAATATGGGTTTATCTTCTTCGAAGTTTCTCTCTAGGAGAATGATGGATTTTCTCTTCAAAAAGGATATCTCATATGTTTTGTTGACGAACTGAACTCATTTATACCAGCATCAAAGCGTTGTGAGGCGCGGAGATGATTACGTCAAAATCCCCCCCCCCCCCCCAAGAAAAAAAAAGAATGAACGCATCGAGTTTTCTATTTCATACTCGATCCTTGATGCACGATGATGCAATACTCGATGCTCGATGCTGGATGTCCTTTACTTGATAGCTCATACTCGATGGAAAATGAATAAGAAGAAACTCGATGAATCGATGATTGAATACTCGACGATATTTTTTGGTACTCGATGGCTCGATGGTAGAATACTTGATAGTCCCTATTGAGTAGCGGAAGTGGATCGTTCCAAATTCCATTGAGAAAGAACTGACAAGGATAAAATATGCATACCTTTGAAGAACTCTTCTTAAAGTATCCCTCTATCAATTTCCAATGCATCCAAAGAAGCACTCGAAAGCAACAAACAAAACACGATCTCAACGAACGTCTGAATGAACTCGATCCCAATCGAGCCCAAATCGATCCTTGAACAACATTAGAACACCACAACGATGGTTACCTTGGCATTCTCGGTTGAGAATCCAGGAGTTGTGGGCTCTATATGATCTTGGATTGAGGAAAGTAGGAGGTAGACGATCGAGTAAGTGGGAGATGAAGGCTGTCTATTGTATAGATGAAATACTCGGTCGTTTAGTAAACGGAAGCCAATCGTATAGACTTTACTACTCGATCGTTTAGCAACGATTAAGTGAGTAACTATCGTATAGTAAACTCATAGCTCGATCGTGTATGCTCTCTATGCTATCGCTTAGTAAAACCTTTTTACTTGATAACCTTTTTTTGTGAGATATTCCGAGTGAATCATCAACTTAATTTTGGAAAACCGTTTTCCTTTTTATCTCACAGTTACCATAAAACTTTCAATAACCTTCCACTAAATTAGGTTATTAGAGAAAAAAATAATTAATTATCATATAATTAATATGTTATAAATAAATATAATAATCAACTTATCATATTATATTTATAACCTATAGTTTTAATATTTCATCATATGAACCATATAAACCATAGTTCTTTTTCTATTTTATGGTATTAAATCGTATTTATATTAATCCCTCCAATTAATGTATTTAATACATCATATCAATTATATCACGTATAATTGAATTAATTTAACTATATCACATATAATTAAACTTCCTCTTGTTAATTTGAACATTTTCAACTAACCCAAAATCTGATTCTCAACTTGAACCCATTGAGCTACCAAGGGGATCTTATAGACATGTAGCTTGAAGCTCCAATGGTACGTGAATAACTAACTAAACTCTTTAATCACGAGATCCATCATCTGTTAACTGTTGGTCACTCCACTAAAAACTGGCAACCGACTTCTTTACACTACAAATATATTTATGTGTCCATTGGATATAACCAATCAATAGTGCGATGACCCTTCACAAATCGCTCGTAAGTATAACTAGGCCAATTTACCGTTTTGCTCCTGTAGTTACATCTAACTCCTTAAGTACTACCAATTCCTCTAATGAACAATAAGTCATAGTTCCACTATAACTGAGTCCTCTCTTCCAAAGAGAGGGTGTGACCACTATGTTCAAGCCTCGGAATCAGCCCTTAAGAGAGCAATTTATCTACTTATCCCTGCTTCAGAGAAGGAGTGAATTTCGTCTTGTGTAACTGAGTTTTCAGCTCCCCAATCAGACGAATTCCCAAAATGGTAGGCTTGTTGAGTTAGCAATCTGGCCACTCTAACCCATACAAATCAAAGGACCGCCCTCATGAGCGGGAGTTCCCAACTCACTCGAGATTAAGGTCATGTCACCTATGGTCATCCTAGTGAGATGTAAGTCTCAATTATCAATGATGTTATATAAAGAGACTAATGATCTCGTGGTCTGGTCTTATACAAACTCTTTGTATAGGATACCCCCGTTCACATGTCTCCACATGAATGGTCAGGATCAGACCACTTGTAGCACTTTACAACACTTGTAACATCTACAAAACGGGTCGTATCCGTAGTGTCACTAGAATAAGGTATCACTTCTTTATCCTTATACTACAGACCATTTAGGTTATTACTTAAGGCATGATCCAGTTGTATGTCTCACATACATGCTTAAGTTACATAAAATAACCACGAATCTTAGTTTATTGGATTTGAGTAAATGCTTATAAAATAACATTTATTTTATTAATAACAATATGTTCACAAAATGTTTAGAAACTACGAGACCACCGAAAGAATTAGGAAACCAATCCCAACATCTCCCATTTGTCCTAATGCCTCGGGAGACTAATGTACAATACAAAAAACAGGGCAATATATAATAAACTAGAGCATACTTTATACCCCAGTATCATCCCAGTTGCCCTAGACAAGGTGCCACATGTCTCCTAGACCCAGACTCTTCAGATGACCCTCGAACACTTTAGCCGTGAGAACCTTTGTAAATGAATCAACAATGTTGTGCTTCGATGCGATCTTCGTGACTATCACATCAACGCGATGCACAATTTCCCTGATCAAATGATACTTCTTCGATATACTTCCCTCTTCAGTGACTCCGAGGTTCCTTAGAATTTTCCATAGCCCTGCTGTTATCACAATAGAATGTGATCGGCAAAGACATATTTGGAACAACTTCCAAATCGGTAAGAAACTTCCTAAGCGAAAAAACTTCTTTAGCAGTTACATAAGCGGCTACTTATTCGGCTTCCACAGTGGAGTTCACGATGCATCCTTGCTTGATGGTTCGCCAAACTACAGCCTCCTCATTCAGAGTGAACACTGACCCTGATTTCAATTTTTGAGAATCTCTATCAGTCTGAAAGTCAGAGTCTGTGTATCCTGTGAGGATCAAATCCTTATCTCCATACACAAGCATATATTCTCTCGTTCTTCGAAGATACCTGAGAATCGTTTTGACTGTCATCAAGTGATCTAATCCTGGATTGGACTGATATCGAAAATCCCTACTGCATAGCAAATGTCAGGTCTAGTACATAACATTGCATACATGAGGCTACCAACGGCCGATACATAGGGAATCCGTCTCATTTCCTCAACCTCTTGAGGTGTCTTAGGACATTGTTCCTTAGACAAAACAATTCCATGCTTGAAAGATAATAAACCCCTTTTGGAATTCTACACCAAGTACTTGATCAACATCTTATCAATGTACGGTGTCTGAGATAAGGCCAATCTTTTGTTCTTACAATCCCTTATGATTTGGATCCCTAGGAAAAAATTGTGCCTTTCTCAAATCATTCATTTGGAATTGGGCCGCTAGCCACTTCTTAATGTCAGTAAAAAAATCTACATCATTCCCAATGAGTAGAATATCATCCACATACAACATCAGGAAAGTTACTGAGTTGATGATTTTCTTGTAAACACAAGGCTCATCAACATTTTGATCAAAGCCAAATCATTTGGTCGCACTATCAAATCTAATGTTTCAAGATCTAGATGCTTCTTTCAGCCCATAAATTGACCTATTAAGGTTGCAAACCTTTTGCTCTTGATCTAGATCAACGAATCCCTCTGGTTGAGTCATATTGATGGTCTCCTCAAGATTACCATTCAGAAAGGCACTCTTGACATCCATTTTCCATATCTCATAATCATAAAATGTGGCTATGGATAGGAGAATCCTTATATACTTCAATATGACAACAGGTGAAAAAGTTTCCTCATAGTCTACTCCCTCGACCTAGGTATAACATTTTGCCACGAGTCTAGCCTTAAAGGTCTGCACCTTTCCATATACACCTCGTTTTCTTTTGTAGATCCACTTAGAACTTATAGATTTTACCCCATCAGGCTGATCCACAAGTTCCCAGATGAAATTGAGGTATATAGACTCAATTTCCCGATTCTTGGCTTTAATCCACTCATCCTTGTCAACATCCTCCATTGCTTGCTTATAAGACAATGGATCCTCAACTCCATCATCAAATATGATGTTTTGGGCTTCAGTCAAACCCATGTAACATTCTGGTGGGTTCGGAACCCTCCCACTACATCGAGGTAGTCTCAACTCTTGAGATGGTTGACTAGATGAACCGACATCGGAGCTGGCCCTCTCTCTGATCTCGATGCTTCCGGCACTCTTCCAAGTTCACCGAAACGATCTCTCAGCACAATCTCGCTTCTCTCGCTTCCGCCTTAAATAAAAGGAAAAACTAAGAACAAGGCTATTCTATCTAAGGGAAAAATTCTCTAACTATCCGAACTTCTTTATTGAAGGTTGCCCTCGGTATTTATAGAGCTTCGGGGTGAAAGGCGTCTTCTCTCTTATGATTTTACTAATGGGATGACATTAATTCTCTGTCTGATGCGTCGAATATTTGTTACCGAAAAGTTGAGTGTAGTTGCTGCAGTAGTTCGTTAGCGGCTTGTCAACTTAATTCAGACTTGACCGTCATCAGCTTTCTATCCTATCGTGATTTATTATGCTTTTCACCCAAATGCGCCCACCAAGTTGTGGTGGCTCTATGCGGCAATCCTTCTTGAGCAGATGTTTGCCAGCACAAATCATCGCAAAAACTTGTGGTAACGCTGCGCTCGTCCGTTGCTTTCTTGTGATTGCATTTTACGCTTTGCGTCAATGCATATTCTGTATAGAAATACAAAAGTTAACTGTTTTCGTGCGACGAACGCATGCGACCGCAATGTCATGAACTTAATGCTTTTTGGACGCAATCTTATATATTTTATCAACGCAAACCTACATTGCTTAATAACTTAGTATTGTAATAACGCGTATTTCTACCCATTATCATTTAGCCAAATAGAACGATCGTTTAGCCTAGGCTATACGATGCAACCAACCATTGGTCATCTTTCTCATTGAGAATAAATCTCCATGCTTCGAAACTTCATCACGAACGACTAAAAAACTTCAAAAAATTTGAATACAGTCTCGATTGCTTGTTAATTATGCCTAAAAATGTAGGGGCCCTTACAAATTAACATTTTGTAAACTTAAAGACTTTAAATAGAGGCAATCATCCCGCAAACATCCATCAACATATCCACAAACACATTTAACTCTTAAATGCATTGTAGAACAAACTTAAAACCCACAACGACTGTTAAAAAAAAAAAAGTTCAATATAGCAATGGAATTTGGAATATAAGAATAACCTGGCTCTGATACCAATTAAAGGAAATCTAAATAGACATCCTTTGAGTAGCGGAAGTAGATCATTCCAAATCCCATTGAGAAAGAACACAACAATTATAGTCCCCTAAAAAACGACTATGCATAATAAGAAAATTACAAGCATGCTACTTTAAAGAACTAACAAGGGATAGAGTATGCATACCTTTGAAGAACTCTTCTTCAAGTATCCCTCGATCAATTTCCAATGCATCCAAAGAAGCACTTGAACGAAACAACAGAACACGATCTCAATGAACGTTTAAATGAATCTCGATCCCGATCAAGTCCAACTCGATCCTCAAACAGAATTAGAACACCACCATAATTGTTACCTTAGTATTCTCGATGTGAGAATCCAAGAGTTGTGGGCTCTGTATGATCATGGATTGAGGAAAGCAGGAGGTAGACGATCGAGTAAGTGGGAGATGAAGGTTGTCTATTTATAGATGAAATACTCGATCGTTTAGTAAATGAAAGCCTATCATATAGACTTTACTAGTTGACCGTTTAGCAACAATTAAGCAAGTAACTATTGTATAATAAACTCGTAGCTCGATCGTGTATGCTCTCTATGCTATCGCTTAGTAAAACCTTTTTACTTGATAGCCTTTTTTTTGTTAGATATTCCGAGTGACTCATCAACTTAATTTTAGAAAACCATTTTCCTTTTTATCTCACAGTTACCATAAAACTTCCAATAACCTCCCATTCAATTTGGTTATTAGAGAAAAAGAATAATTAATTATCATATAATTAATATGTTATAAATAACTATAATAACCAAGTTATCATATTATATTTATAACCTATAGTTTTAATATTTCATCATATGAAACATATAAACCATAGTTCTTTTTCTATTTTATGGTATTTAATATAAATCGTATTTATATTAATTCCTCCAATTAATGTATCTAATACATCATATCAATTATATCACATATAATTGAATTAATTAAATTATATCACATATAATTAAACTCTCTCTTGTTAATTTGAACATTTCAAACTAACCTAAAATCTAATTCTCAACTTGAACCCATTGAGCTATCAAGAGGACCTTATGGACTTGTAGTTTGAAGCTTCAACGGTATGTGAATAACTGACTAAACTCTTTAATCATGAGATCCACCATAGGTTAACTGTTGGTCACTCCACTAAAGACCGACAACTGCACTCTTTGTACTACTAATATATTTCTGTGTCCATTAGATATAACCGATCAATAGTGCGATGACCCTTCACAAATCGCTCGTAAGTACACTTGGATCAATTTACCGTTTCCCTTGTAGTTACATCTAACTCCTACCACTGATTCCTCTAATGAACAATAAGTCATAGTCCCATTATGACTGAGTCTTTTCTTCCAAAGAAAGGGTGTGGCCACTATGTTCAAGACCCAGAATCACCCTTAAGGGAGCAATTTATCTACTTACCCCTGCTTCGGGGAAGGAGTGAATTCCGTCTTGTGTAACTGAGTTCCTAGCTCCCAATCAGACAAATCCCCATGGTAGGCTTGTTGAGTTGGCAATCTAGCCACTCTCACCCATGCAAATCAAAGGACAGCCCTCATGAGCAGGAGTTCCCAACTCACTTAGATTAAGGTCATGTCACCTATAGTCATCTTAGTGAGATGTAAGTCTCAATTATCAACGGCGTTATATAAGGAGACTAATCATCTCGTGGTTCGGTCTTATAAAAACTCTTTGTATTGGATACCTCCACTCGTATGTATCCACATGAATGGTCAGGATCAGACTATTTATAGCACTTTACCACACTTGTAATATCTATAAAGTGGGTTGTATCCGTAGTGTCACCAGGATGAGGTATCCCTCCTTTATCCTTATACTACAGACCATTTAGGTTATTACTTAAGACATGATCTACTTATATGTCTCACACACATGCTTAAGTTACATAAAATAACCACGGATCTTAGTTTATTGGATTTGAGTAAATGCTTATAAAATAACATTTATTTTATTAATAACAATATGTTCACAAAATGTTTATGAACTACGAGACCACCAAGAGAAATAGGATGCAAATCTCAACACTTATTCGATTATACACGATAGTATTCTGCTAAATGCTCGATGGTTAATGATCCAACAGCCTTACTCGACGACATGCTGGGTGTTTACTCGATTCTCTTTAATTTGTTGATTTTCTTGGTCATTTTTTTAATCTTTTTGGCACAATTTTCTTGTAATGACTCCAAAATGCCTCGGGGACCGTTTTACCTACAAAATTATCATTGTTGGCTTTAGGTATCTTCAACGCAATCTTATTCCCGAAGATAAAAGGATATGTCGAAGAACGGTGGTCAAGTTGTTTTTGAAGATAGAGGAAGGAGTAGATCCTATCATACAAATATTGGCTGAGACATTTTGGTCATTGGATCATTACAGGACAAAAAAGGCTAAAAATTTTATCAGTTGCACCCTATTGCTGTATGTTTGGATTCTAAGTCATGTGAAGTGTCTATCGGAATTTAAGTGTCCTCAAGTTAGATTTTCAAAATCATGGAACAAAATCCAAAATCCTATTTTGAAGTTTGTATATATAGGTTTGAGCAGAACATTTTTGAAAGAAAATGTTTAGAAAGCTTTCTTTGTTGAGTTGAAAATAGAGGATGTGGTATGGAAGGCTCTGTGGATGTCCATTAGGCCAATGATGTACAAATGTGGCGAGTTCTAGAATTTACCTCTCTTAGGCCCATGGGGATGTATATCCTACACTCCTTTGATGGTGTTACGTCAAATGTGGATACGAAAATTCATCCATGCAACACATGAGCTCAATAATTTGGAATTTGCTTACAATAAAGAATTTTGCGAAGACAAGATTCAGAAGATTGTAAAGGCTTGGAAGAAAATTTGTAAAATTCAAAGCAGTAAATTCCATAATGACACCACAAAAGATTACAAGACGTGGCATTTGAATAAAGTGAAGATTATGGATGCATCTCCATCTACCAGCATTAAAATACGTCCCCAAGAAGCAGTAATGATTCATAATCAAGCGACAAAATATGAATTTCGCGAGGAGGAATTTAAGAGGATGAATGCATTATTAGTTCAGGAAAACGAATGATAAAAAGTTGAAGTGAATCAATGCTTGTTATGTAACACTACACTTGAAAAAGAACGTCAAAGGATAGTGTCAAAAAGCAGAGAAATTTATAAAGAGAACAGTCGACATTGGATACAGAAGCTCGTGATTTGAATAGAAAAATGCACTAATTAAGAAAGAATGAGGAAGCCACACAAACAACTCTAAAGTATCAAGATAATCAATTTTCACAATTACATTCCGATATATCCTTGCTTCATGAATTAGTAAAAGAATTGGAGAAAGGAGTTGATCTAAGAAACAAAGAAATTTTAGATTTAGAAGAATAGAACGACATTGCACCAAACAGTTGATATAAGAGAAAGACAACTATGTGAAATTAACAAGGAAAACATAACCTTGAGGGAATCTCAGGAAAGTTACAAAAAAATCAGATGACTTGGCAGAAGAAGCACGTGTCATGACATTGATCATTGCACCCACACAACCAAATGGCAAAAACATGCTCAAATTCTTGGGAAAGTTGCATACTAAATTAGAATATTGGGGGTGATTTTATTGATTTTTTTCTTTAATTGACTTTTTTTTCTCTTTCATTTTGTAATTCATCTTATTTATCCATTTAATTGAATATTTTCCTACATTGCTTTCAAAATTTGTCAGTCCTGAGTGAGTTGGGAACTCCTGCCACTGAGGTCGCCGATTCAAACCTACCATTTTGGGGATTCGTCTGATTTGGGAGCTGGGAACTCAGTTACACAAGATGGAATTCACTCCTTCACCAAGGCAGGGGTAAGTAGATAGATAGCTGCTTAAGGGCTGATTCCGGGGCTCGAACAATGTGGCGCCACACACCTTTTCTTGGCCTGAGAGATGTTCACACATAGTTAGACTATGTTATATTGTTCATTAGAGGAATTAGTGGTACTTAAGGAGTGAAATGTAACTATAGGGGCAAAATAGTAATTTGGCCCGCTGTACTTACGAGCATCTGTGAAGGGTCATCGTACTCATGATTGGTTATATCCGATGGACACAAAAATATACCTGTGATAAGAAGAGTTCAACTGTTGGTCTTTAGTTGAATGTCTGACAATTAACAAATGGTGGATCTCGTGGCTAAAGAGTTTAGCCAACTATTGACGGACCGTTAGAGCTTCGAGCCACAAGTCCATTAGGTCCCTTGGGTAGCTTAGATAAAGTTGAGAACCAGTGTTTAGGTTAATTTGAAATGTTCAAATTAACAAGAGGAAGTTCGATTATATATTATATAATTGGACTGGTTAATTATATATGATATAATTGGCTAAATGTATGAGATACATTATTTTGGAGGAAATTAGATATAAATATGACTTATATCAAGAAGAGGAGAAAATACTATGGTAGATATGTGATATCAAACTATAGGGTAAAAATATAATATGATTATATTTATTAATATTTTAATTGGTTAATTATATGATAATTAAGCCAAAAGATCATGTTTGGACGTGGGTTAGTGGGCAGTGTTGGTTATTGTAACCGATGAAATAAAAATGAAATTGTTTCATTTTGAATCATACGTTCAGATGGTCCAAAAGAAATCATAGGCGCGTGCTGGTAGAATTATAAACGATCGCTTAAGTTTTTTCCAGAGCCTATAAGATAGTCACTCTTCGTTTAGACGATCATCCACCTCGCGCCTAAACGATCGCACACTAGTTCCTACACGATCGCATAGCTTTTCTAAACGATCATATAGTTTGCCGATTTTGTTAAACGATCGTATACCATTTCCTAAACGATCGTTCAGTAAAACCTACACGATCGTGTAACTTCTCCTAAACGATAAGCATTTTGCTATGCAATAGCATCTTTTTCCCTCCCACTTGCTTATCGCCGACACGATCCGTGTTTCCTCCATCCTCTACCAAATTCACCAAAGACCACGCTTTAGGTTCTCACTCCGAGAATACTTGGGGCTCTTTTCTGGTGGTGTCGTCTTCGTGGCGTTCATGTTCGTGCAGTTGTTCGTGCTGTTGTAGTCGACGCTGTTGCTGGGTGTTGGTTGATCGGGTGGAGGGTTCTGATGCGTTGAGTTCCAAAGATTGAAGATTGTCTTCAACTAGTATGGCAATTCATTCCTTTGTTATTTTGTGGTTCATAGCATGCTGTTAATTTAGAATTTTTTGCATAACTGTGGGTTTGAATGTATATTGTTGTATTTCGGTCATTGTGAGATTGGAACGATCAGAACGCGCTCATAAAACTCTTCGGTAAGAGATCCTTCAATTGGTATCAGAGCCAGGTTATTTTATTGTACTGGGCTTTTATGCCCTTGTTTATTAGTTTCTGGTAAAGCAAATAAAACAAACAAATGAGCAAAAATACAAGATGTGAAGAAAATATCATATATTAACAACACAAGCGTTCGTATAAACTATTTACAAACTACAAGACACGAGATTTTAGAGCATCAACCCTAATAATCTCCCACTTGTCCTAAAGCGAAGTGGGGTGTACAAAAAATTAGTACAAAAGAATAAACTAGGGCATAAAAGCCTAGTACAATAAAATCTCCCACTTGCCCCAGTCCAGCCGCAGGCGATCCTGTAGACTCATACTCCGTAGGTGACCTTCAAATACTGCAGCCATAAGAGCCTTCGTAAACTGGTCAGCAATATTAAAATGGCCTGGGTTAGACTGATCCATCTTATCTCCTCAACCTCTTGAGGCATCTTAGGACACATGTCCTTAGACAAAGTGACTCCATGCCTGAACAACAGTAGGCCTCTCCTGGAGTCCTGCATTGAGTACTTGAGCAATATCTTGTCAATGTACGATGCCTGAGACAGTGCTAGCACTTTGTTCTTACGATCTTGATGTTGAATTTAAGTGAGAAACATATGAGTACAATAAACATATGTCCTAAAACTCGTAGTTTGTAAATTGATAAATATATTCTATTTTGTTTTTCAATAAAATTGTTATTGAAATTGTAATCTTGAATCCAATAAACTAAGGTCCCCTATTTAATGTAGACTTGAACTTAATTTGATGACATATGGATCAAGTTCGAGTATATGGCCTAAAATGGTCTATAGTATAGGGATAAGGTTGGGCGCCTTGTTCTGGGGACACTATGGATGCGACCTACTTTGTAGTTAGTACAAACAATGTGATCCTGTGTGGTTCATATAGAGATATGTGAGTAGGGGCATCCTATGTAATGAGTTTGTATAAGACTGGATTAGTGGGGCAGCATCAATTATTGTAATTGATGAAATAAAAATGAAATTATTTCATTTTGAATCGTTCATTCAGATGGTTCAAAAGAAATCATAGGCGCGCGCTGGTAGAATTATAAACGATCGCTTAAGTTTTTTCGAGAGCCTATACGATAGTCGCTCTTCACTTAGACGATTGTCCACCTCACGCCTAAACGATCGTATAGTGTGCCGATTTTGTTAAACGATCGTATACCATTTTCTAAACGATCGTTCAGTAAAACCTACACGATCGTATAGCTTCTTCTAAACGATAAGCATTTTGCTTGCGATAGCGTCTTTTTCCCTCCCACTTGCTTATCGCTGACACGATCTGTGTTTCCTTCTTCCTCTACTAAATTCACCAAAGACCACGCTTTGGGTTCTCACTCCGAGAATACTCAGGGTTCTTTTCTTGTGGTGTCCCCGCGATGTTCGTGTTCATATGGTTGTTTGTGTTGCTATAGTCAACGCTACTACTGGGCGTTGGTTGATCGAGTGGAGGGTTCCAGTGCATTGAGTTTTGATGATTGAAGATTGTCTTCAACTGGTATGGGAACTCATTCCCTTGTTATTTTGTGGTTCATAGCATGCCGTTATTTAAGATTTATTTGCATAACTGTGCGTTTGAATATATATTGTTGTATTTCGGTCACTGTGAGATCAGAGCGATCCAAACACGCTCATGGAACTCTTCGGTAAGAGATCCTTCAATCTCGAAATTCCCTATTACCCTTATAGCTGTTATGCACCACCTAACCCATACTATCAAACGTATGTTATTCATGCGACAGTATAATGTTATCCTTCAACTGCTCAAAACCCACGTCCTTATGTGAATTAGGGACACCAACCTCGAAGTCAACAAAATTCTTATGCTTGAGAACAGGAGAATAATAAAAGAGGTAAGAAGCAAACACAGTTTGATCCGATCCCAGTGACTTACACCAAGCTTGTGCCACAACTATTTCAGAATTATCAACTATAACCTATACTAATTGATCTGTTGCAACCTCTTTACCCAAAGTGGTATGATACATATGCTCGTTGTGATTACCATGTAGGAGCAATTGGGTATTCAACTGAGAATTGTACCGCACTTAAGTATAGGGTACAAGCATTGATCAAGGCGAGATGGTTGAATTTTAAAAAGACAACGAGCCTGACGTAAGTAGTAACTCTCTTCTAAACCACTAGAATCCGCAAGTAAATGTTGTAGATGTGCAGGAGGTTGGTTCGAAGGATTTCGGGATCATGATTACATTCACAAATATTTTTTAGCAATGGATTGATCAAACAAGAGAATTTGCACGTTGATCCTTGGTAATGAATATGATGATAGTTTGATATGTTTGTAACATGCTGGGGCAAAAGGCCACTCTGTTGGTCACTGCCCTCATTTTTTCCTAAAGGTGAAAGAGTTATTAGATTCTCGTTTCGTATCAGTATCCCAAAAGACAGTCAAACAACAAGAAGGTGAGTATAAAATAGATGTCGTAGAAGAGATCTCAGTAGGTGAATGCTTGAAGATTTCTCTGAAGCGAAAACCATTAACAATCTTCTACTGAGAGAAGCCTAATACCACCAATTCCAATCCAAAACCAATTACCATACAGGTTTTGTCTCCCTTCGAGTATAAAATCTCAAGAGGAGTACCATGGAATTATGAATCTGAACCAATCCCTGTTGACAATGTTGTGGAGATATAACATGTGGTCGAAGGGTCCTGTTGTTTATAAACACTTGTATGAACAAATGCTTGTGATGTAATAATATCTTTGTAACTTAAGCATATATGTGGAGACATACAAGTGGATCATGCCTTAAGTGATAACTAAAGTGGTCTGTAGTATATGGATATATGAGGGAAACCTTATCCTGGTGACACTACAGATGTAGCCTGCTTTGTAGATAGTTACAAGTGTTATGACGTGCTACAGATGGTCTAATCCTGATCATTCATGTGGAGACATGCGAGCGGGGGTGTCCTATACAAAGAAGTTTGTATAGAACCAGATCATGAAGTGTTTAGTCTCGTTATATAATACTATTCATGACAAATACTTCACTTCACTAGGATGACCATAGGTAACATGATCTTAATCTTAAATGAGTTGGGAACTCCTACCTTTGAGGGCGGTCCTTTGATTTACATGGGTGCGAGTGGCCAAATTGTCGACTCAAACCCACCACATTAGGAATTCATTTGATTGGGGAGCTGAGAACTTAGCTACATAAGATGGAATTCACTTCTTCCCTGAAGTAAGGGTAAATAGTTAGATTACTCCCTTAAGCCTGATTACGGGGCTTGAACGATGTGGCGTCACACACCTTTTCATGGACCAAGAGGTGTTCACTCATAGTAGGACTATGATGTATTGTTCATTAGGGGGATCGGTGGTACTTAAGGAGTTAGATGTAACTATAGGGGCAAAATGGTAAATTGACCCAACTATACTTACGAGCATCTATGAAGGGTTATCGTACTATTAATTGGTTATATCTGATGAACACAGAAATATATCTATAGTGAGAATAGTGAAGCTATCGGCCTTTAGTGGAGTGCCCGACAGTTAACAGATGGTGGATCTCATGACTAAAGAGTTTAGTCAGCTATTCACGTACCGTTGGAGCTTCAAGCTACAGGTCTATACAGTCCCCTTGGTAGCTCAATGGATCAAGTTGAGAATCAGTTTTTGGGTCAGTTTGATGTGTTCAAATTGACAAGAGGGAGTTCGATTATATATGATATGATTAAACTGGTTCAGCTATATATGATATAATTAATATGATGTATGAGATACATTAATTGGAAGAATATGATATAAATATGATTTATATCAAGTAAAAGAGAAAATGATTATAGTTTAAATGTTACATATGATGTGTTATTAAAACTATAGGTTATAAATATAATATGATAAGTTAGTTATTATATTTATTTATATATAAAACAATTATGAGATAATTGTTGGTAGTTTCTCCTTAACCATGCGTGAAAGTGGGAGGTTATATTCAGTTTTCATAATTGAAGAATAAAATGAAAAATGTTTTCATTTTGTAAAGGAATCACTTCATTAAGTACATTGCTAATCGTTTAGCTCACGAGAGACTACACAACAGCTTCAAGTGTTTGTCTAAACGATCGTATAAACGCGCCATTCTCTAAACAGTTGTGTAGCTTTTTACTAAGCGATCGCATGGCAAGCAAGCTTCACTAAACGATCGTGTAAACGATCACACCTGATTACCTAAACAATCGTGTACCTGCTGAAATTTTACTATACGATCAAGCACAAAGTATATACGATAGACACTATACTCTCCCACTTACTTGGTCGTTGAGTGCGACTGTTGTTTTCTCCAAACCTCTACCAAATCTAACAGAGCCCACACCTCCTGGATTATCATTTTGAGAATACCAATGTTACTGAGTGGTGGTGTTCGAGAGGTTACTTGTTCGTGGAGAAGATTGTTCGTGATTGATCAGATGCTTGAGTAGACGATCGTAGAGACAGCGAGAGGTTATTGTTCCAGACTCCACGAGAGCGAGAGAAATTCAGAAGAAAAGTTCTTCAAAGGTAAGTCTCTCATTTCCTTTGTATTTATTTATGAAAGCATATTGTAATTTTTTAGTAGATGCATAACTAGTTTGTATGGATATGAATGCTTGTATTTCTATCACAATGAATTTGGGTCGATCGTGCTTCCGCTCATAGGTTCTTTTTGATAAGAGTTCCTTAAGTTATACACCAGAAACACTATTGAAGCACAAGGATAAGGGAAAAACCAAGATCAACAATGCTATTGATTACAAGGTAGAGGAACCCATGGTGGTAAGAGTTTTTAAGACTTGTAAAGTAGAGCGATTATTAAGTGGTTGAGCAGTTGGGTAAAATGCCTGCTAGAATTTCCATCTTGGCCTTATTATTATCCCTAAAAACTCTAATGGATAACTTGAACCAAACTTATGTTCCACTAGATTTTACAACATGCCATCTAGACAACATTGTCAGAAGTATAACAACATCAAGCTCCATAACTTTCAGTGATGATGAGATACCTCCTGAAGGCACAGGTCACACGAAGGCTTTGCACATCATAGTAAACTGTAGGAAATTTGCCATAGCAAAAGTTCTGGTTGATAATGGCTCTTCTTTGAACATAATGCCTATGTCCACATTGGAAAAGTTACCTGTCAATATGTCACACCCCAAACCAAGCACCATGATAGTAAGAGCTTTTGGTGGAGCACGTAGTGAAGTGGTTGGGGACATAGAAATCCCTATTCAAATAGGCCCATATACCTTTGACATAACTTTTCAAGTCATGAATATCAACTCAGGTTACAGCTTTCTATTAGGGTGTCCATGGATTCATTCAGTTGGAGTAGTCCCTTCATCATTGCACCAACGACTTAAATTTGTAATCAATCGCAAGCTGGTAATTGTATCTGGACAAGAAGACATATTTATGTCAAGGTCATCCTTAATACTATACATAAAAGCAGCAGAAAAGGCTTTTGAATCCTTGTTTCAATCCTTCGAGGTTGCAAATACCAGCACTTTATATGGAAGGGCAGGGAAAAAAAGTCGTGGTTTGCAAAGTTACATTTAGAGGGAAATGGCAGACTGATTGAAGATGTCGAAAAACATGAAAAGGTTTGGTCTGGGATATAACCAAGCAAGGAAGAGATGATTAGAGCACGAAAATGAGAAAGGGTTGAAAGGCAAAATTCGAGCATCACGAGCTTGAAGGCTAAGCAGCATTCCCCACCATTATGAATCCTTCAAGTTTGCTGACACAATTCATTTGGAAAGTCAAAGTTTTGAAGTGATGGTAGTAATAGAAGATAAAAATGAAGAAGATCCTCTAGTCTACTTATGCCTGAAGAACTTTGTGTTGGGAATGTCCTAGAACTCGCAGTTCGTGTTAAACATTCTATTTATCAATAATAATGACTTGTTGATTTTGCATCTTATTATGAAAATCCAATAAACATATCCTTGGCTACAGTTTGAATACTGTAACTTTATGTAGTGACATAAACAGGATCAAGTTAATAGTATATAACCTAAATGGTCTAATAAGTATATGGATGAAATTGGGTATCTCATCCTGGTAACACTATTGGATGCGACCCACTTTGTAGTTGTTACAAGAATCTGTAAAGTGCTACAAACGATGTGATCCACAAATTGTTCATTTGAGACATGTGAGTGGGGGCATCCTATGCAATGAGTTTGCATATAGACTGGACCACGAAAATAGTCACTTTCCTTTATAACGACCGTTTACTATTAAAACTGATTATTTTATTAATCAAATAACCTAGGTTAACTCGATCTTAATCCTGAGCTAGCTATGAACTCCTGTTTGTTCGGGATTATCCTTTGATTTGTAAACAGTGAAAGTAGTCCAACAGTACTGCTCAATAAGCTTCTCATTTTGGGGATAAGATCGGATTAGCTGGGGACATAGCCTTGCAAGATGGAATTCACTCCTACCCTATTTAGGGTTAGCAGATAGGTTGTTCTCTTAAGTATTGATTTCAGGTCTTGAAAAATCGGGGCCCTACCTTCTCATGATAGAGAAAGGATTTGATTCATAGAGATTATGAATCAGAATTGGTCATTAAAGGGTCAGTAGGAACTTAAGGAACGAGATGTATTCACAGGGGTAAAACAATAATTTTGACCTAGCTGTGATTACGAACAACCTGTAAAGGATCGACTTACTGATTATGTTATAAACTGGACATAATATATCTATAATGAGGGGAGTTCAACTATGGGCTATAGTGGAGTGTTCCATTAGTTAATGAATGGGGGTTAGATCAGACTAATGAGTTTAGTCGATTAATCTTGAATTGTTGGAGCCCATGATCTGTAGGTCCGCGAGGTCCCCCTACTAGCTCGTAAATGGTTAAGATTTAGAGTAGCTTGAGAAATTAATTTGAAACATTCAAATTAAATGGAATAGAAGAATATATATTTAAATATATGAAGATGATTATTGTGTAAAAATTAATTTAATATTTGATATTAAATTAATTTTAGAAATTGATTTTTCAGTTATTAAAATCAAAATTGAATTTTGAAATCAAATTTTGGTTTTTAAAGAAAAATTGGAAAAATCGTTTTGTATGAACAAAATGGAAAATCTTGATTTTCCAATATCATCTTCTTCATGCTCACACAAAGCCCACGTCCTCCTCTTCATTAAAGCTCCAAGCATGAGCTGCACACCATGCATATCTCTTCTTTGCATGTTCATCTACAATAAATAAAGAAGATTGGAGTGAATTAAAGGTATGCAAAACACAGAAAGTTTGAGAGAGAATTTCAATGGGAAGAAAGGGTTCTTCGTAGCGAGCTGCTGCGAGTATTTCTCTGTTCTTCATCGTTTCAAGCTGTTCTTGAGTCCCACGACTCGGTCTAAAGCTCCAAGAGGATAGTGGGGAAGATCTTGAGGTGGTTCACGGTCATCTTTGGTGAAGACTGCTGCTGATTGATCAAGTTCTTGAAGAGCTCTTCAAAGGTATGATCTAAAACCCTCTTATTTAGATGAGCATGCTTTAGTTTCTACCAAATTTAGTGAATTTGAATGCTTATGGATCCTTGATACTTCCGCTGCATGTTATCTAACTCTAACACTTTGAACTAAATAATTGGACTATATTAGAGCTACCATCAATTATTAATGATTTATCAAATTAATTATTTTCTTTTGTTATTATTTGAATATTTTATGTTCTTTATTATTCATTTCTCCTATCAATAAAAGTCGTTGTTTCTTTCTCATCTTCTTTTTAGTTATATTTATTTCTTTATTTTCCTGTTCATCACACCAAATAATCACCATTTTGAATAATGATATTGAAATTGAAAGTGCAAATGATCTTAGATATGAAGTGGATTCTTTTTCACACAATGTTGAATTCAATGAAGGAATAAGTAATGATGAAGAAGATCTTGACCTTTCCTCTGAGTTATTGAGAATGATTGAAAAAGTTGAAAAAATCTTAGGACCTTATGAAGAACCAACAAAGACAGTTAATTTAGGGTCCCAAGCGGAGAAAAAAGAAGTTAAAATTGGTGCTAATATGTCATTTGAAAGTCGTCAAAAGTTGATAGATTTACTTCATGAGTATGTTGATGTCTTCACTTGGTCTTATCAAGACACCAGGTCTAGATACGGATATCGTAGTGCATCATTTACCACTCAAGCCTGAGTGTAAATCGGTGAGGTAGTAGAAGTTGTGCACAATGAAGCCTGACATGTAGGTGAAAATAAAAGAAGTGAGAAAAGAAATCGATGCAGGATTTCTAGCAGTAGCTAAATATCCTAAATGGGTGGCGAATGTTGTTCCTGTTCCTAAAAAGAACGGGCAAGTAACAATGTGTGTTGATTATAGAGATTTGAATCGAGCAAGTCCTAAAGATAATTTTCCATTGCCTCATATTGATGTGTTGGAAGACAATACTGCTGGTTTTTCCACCTATTCCTTTATGGATGGATTCTCAGGCTATAACCAAATCAGAATGGCAGAAGAAGATTGAGAAAAAACAACATTTATAACATTGTGGGGGAACTTTCTACTATAAAGTTATGCCTTTTGGATTGAAAAATGTTGGGGCAACCTACCAATGTGCGATGCTTACCTTATTCCATGACTTAATGCATAAGGAAATTAAAGTATATGTGGACGATATGATCGCTAAATCTAAACAAGGGGGGATTATACAACTATTCTATAAAAATTATTCGATCGATTGAGAAAGTTCAAACTTACGCTGAATCCAAATAAGTGTACATTCGAAGTAACATCAAGGAAGTTGTTGGGCTTTGTTATAAGCTAGGAGGGGATTAAGGTTGACCCTGATAAAGTAAAAACTATCCTAGAAATGCCGCCACCATGCACTCAAAAAGAAGTTAGAGGATTCTTGGGGAGGCTAAACTACATCGCGAGATTTATATCACATTTAATAGCAACATGTAAGCCCATCTTCAAGCTACTTCGTAAAAATGAGGTCGGGGTTTGGAATCAAGATTGTTAAAAGGCATTCAAGAAGAGCAAGCAATATTTACAGAGTCCTCTGTGTTAGTTCCCCTGACTCTAGGTCGTTCACTTATTTCATATCTTACTATGACATAGAATTCAATGGGATGTATATTAGGACAGCATGATGCTTCAGGCAGTAAGAAGCATGCCATATATTATTTAAGAAGCATGGCATGGGCATAAGAAGCATGCCATATATTATTTAAGCAAAAAGTTCACCAGTTGTGAGATGAGATACACTTGACTTGAAAAAACGTGTTGTGCATTGGCATGGGCTGCTCACAACTTAAGACCATATATGTTGTACTACACAACATGGCTCATTTCAAAGATGGACCCCATAAAGTAAAATTTTGAAAAATTATCGCTTTCAGGCAGAATTGCAAAGTGGCAGGTTCTTTTATCTGGATATGATATAGTCTATGTTACTCGAAAGTCAATTAAAGAAAGTCTAATAGTTGATTGCTTAGCTGAGCAACCCATAAACAATTATGAACCTATGAAATTTGAGTTTTTAGATGAATTGGTCTCTACCATAGCAAAAGGGAAAGAAATATCGAATCCAGAAACATGGACCATGTTATTCGATTGAGCCTCCAACGAATTAGGAGATGGAATGGGTGCCATTTTAATGTCAATGGAAGGAAAGTTATTCCCTTTTACAACCAAGCTAAATCTTGATTATACTCATAATATGACTAATACGAAGCACGCTCTATGGGTATTCAGGCAGCACTAGATATGAAAGTCAAGAAGCTTCAAGTTTTAAGAGATTCCATGTTGGTGATCCACTAGTCAAGAGAAGAATGGGAGACAAGAGACACTAAACTTCTCTCGTATAAGAAGTTAATAGTGGAATTATCTGAGAAGTTTAATAAAATCCATTTTGATTATCTACCTATTGGAACATACCATCGTGCAGCGGAAGTGACTAGGATTCATAAGCACTCTAAATCATTAATTTTGGCAGAAATAAAAGCATGCTTCAGCAAAAATAAATGGGTTTCATGACATACCATTGTAGAACTTCCTTAAAGCTTGAATTCAACCGCAAATCTCCTTAGAATCTTATTGTAGACCACCCTAAGATCTTTCCTACTATCCTCTTGGTGCTCTGGATTGAGTTGCGGGACTCAAAATAAGCCTGAATTAAGGCAATTCAGAGACAAGCTCACAACAGCAACCCAACGTGAAGAACACCCTTCTTCTCTCAAATTTTTCAGAAAAATTTGATCGGTTGCATTGCTTCAAAATACTCCAATCTCTTCAATATATTGTAGACACTCATGCAAAGAGATTAACTACATGAAATACAGCTCATGCTTGGAGTTAATGAAGCTTGAAGATGGTGGGTTGTTAGTGAGCTACTAGAAGAAGTAATGGAAAATGTCAATTTTCCATTTTTGTGATTTTTCATTCTTTTTAAAATTTTCAAATATTGATTTCATAAATCAATTCTTTTAATAAAATTTAAAATATTATTAATTTTACAAAATTAATTTTCTTAATAAAATTAATAAATAATTATTTCAATAATTTAAAAAATTCTAATTAATTTAATACCAAATATTAAATTACTTTCTATATAATTCCATCTTCAAATATTTAAATCATATTTAAATATTATTTCTCCAATTCCATTTAATTCTAATTTGAACGTTTCAAATTAACTTATCAGCTACTCTAGAGCTTATCCATTTACTCGCTAGTAGAGGGACCTTGCGGACCTATAGATCATGGGCTCCAACGATCCGAGATTAATCGACTAAACTCATTAGACCGAACTAACCCTCATTCGTTAACTAATGGGTGATTCCACTAAAGCCCATAGTTGAACTCCCCTCACTGTAGATATATTATGTCCACTCGATATAACCATGATTAGTAAGTTAACCCTTCACAAGTTACTCATAATAATGGTTGGGTCGAATCTTTGTTTTACCCACGAAATTACCTCTTGTTCCTTAAGTCCCACTGATCCTCTAATGAACAATTGATTTGTGATCCAATCAACAAATCGAATCCCTCTTGGGCCAATGAGAGGGTGAGGTCTCTTATTCAAGACCCAAAATCAACACTTGAAGGGAACAACCTTTCTACTAACTCTAATTGAGTAGGAGTGAATTCCGTCTTGCACCCTATGTCCCCAGCTATTCATCCGATCTTATCCCCAAAATGGGAAGCTTTTTGAGCAGACACAGTTGGTCTACTCTCACGGTTTGCATATCAAAGATAATCCTAAACAAACAGGAGTTCATAGTTAGCTCAAGATTAAGGTCAAGTTACCTAGGCCATCGCTTTGAAATAGCCAGTCTTAAATAGTAAACAACATTATAAAGTAAGAGTGGCTGGTTTTGTGGTCCGATCTTGCACAAAACTCATTTTCATAGGATGCCCCCATTCCTCATGTCCCAACATGCAAGAATTAGGATCACTTCGTATGTAGCACTTTACAACTCTTTGTAACAACAACAAAGTAGGCTGCATCCAATAGTGTTACCAGAATAAGGCACCCAACCTTATTCATATACTATAGATCATTTTGACTATTTACTCGAACCCGATCTACTTGTATGTCTTCACATAAAGTTCAAGTACTCATGTAATAGTCAAGGGACTTAGGTTTATTGGATTTGGAAAAATAATATATTCAATAACTTATTGAATTTTAAGAATAAGTTCTATTGCTTACAAACCACAAGTTTTAGGACATAAAACCCAACACTACCAAGGAAAAATAATCAGATAATAAATGCTCTAGCCACATTGGGAGTGTTGTTCAATTTAGATCTCAATCAAGAAGTCCAACCTATCAAAATTGGAAAGCGAGACGCATCGATCACGTTCATGACCATTGAAGAGGAATCTGATGGTAAACATGAAGAAACTCTAAATATAGAGGACCTATGAGCAGAAGCAGATCATCCAAACTCCATTGTGAAAGAACTCATGCGTTTACAGTCATACAAAACACATTATGCAATATAAGTTAAATTACAACATGCTTTGAAATAAATACAAAGGATAAAAAGACAATACCTTTTTAAGAACACTTCTTCAAGATAATCCTCGATCAAACACGAACGCAGCGAACAATAACTTGATCTCCCTCGAACAACAACGAGCAAGAACTCGATCCTCGAATAGACCGTACACTACCATAAGAACTCGATCCTCGATTCTCGGTGGGCTCTGGTTTATTTTGGTTTGAAGGAAGATTTAGAGTGGAGGAAGATGATCGAATAAATGAATGAACTATCGTGTGGAAGATGAAGTCTATCGCATAGACTAGATACTCTATCGTTTAGTCTCTCAAGCTATCGTCTAGTAAACTCGATTGCTAATAATCTCAGTCATCTGAGATTTTGAAATCAAATTTCATTTTATCCCAAAATTGCCATAAAACCGTGCAACTACCCACTAAGGGTGGTTATTGTGAAAAAGATTTTTAATTATTGAATAATTAATAAATTATAAATAAATATGATAACTAACTTATCATATTATTTATAACCTATAGTTTTAATATTGCATCATATACAATATATAAACCATAGTTCTTTTTCTTTATTTTATGAAATTTAATATAAATCACATTTATATTAAATTTAATAACTATGAATCTAATTCATAGAAATCATATTTGAATCATATTCAAATATTAGTTCCTCCAATCAAACAATAATGTATCAAATACATTATATCAATTATATCATATATAATTGAATTAATTTAATTATATCATATATAATCAAATTCCCTCTTATTAATTTGAACATTTCAAATTAACCCAAAACCTTATTCTCAACTTGAATCCATTGAGCTACCAAGGGGACCTTATGGACCTGTAGCTTGAAGCTCTAACGGTACGTGAATAACTGACTAAACTCTTCAATCACATTATCCACCATTCGTTAACTGCCGAGCACTCCACTAAAGACCGACAACTACACTCTTCGCACTACAAATATATTTTTGTGTCTATTAGATATAACCAATCACTAGTACGATGACCCTTCACAAATCAATCGTAAGTACAGTTGGGCTAAATTACCGTTTTTCCCCTGTAGTTACATCTAACTCCTTAAGTACCACTGATTCCTCTAATGAACAATAGATCATAATCCCACTATGATTAAACCCCTCTCGAGCCAAGAGAGGGTGTGGCACCATATTGTTCAAGCCTCATAATCAACCTTTAAGGGAGCAATTTATCTACTTACCCCTGCCTTAACGAAGGAGTGCATTCCATCTTGTGTAGCTGAGTTTCCAACTCCCCAATCAGACGAATCCTCAAAATGGTAGGCTTGTTGAGTCGACGATCTGGCCACTCTCACCCATGCAAATCAAAGGACTGTCCTCATAGAAAGAAGTCTACAACTCACTCAGGATTATGGTCATGTTACCTATGGTCATTCTAGTGAAATGAAAGTCTCAATTATAAACGACGTTATATAATGAGACTTAAACATTTTGTGGTCTGGTCTTATACAAACTCCTTTGTATAGAATAACCCCACTCGTATGTCTAATACATGAATGATCAGGATCATATCATAGCACTTTACAACATTTGTCCCACCTACAAAGCAGGTCATACTCGTAGTGTCACAGGATAAGGTATCCCTCCTTATCCATATACTACAGACCATTTAGGTTATCAATTAAAACACGATCCACTTATGTGTCTCCACATACATGTTTAAGTTACAACGATAACCATGGATCTTAGTTTATTTATTTGTGGTTAATGCAACTAAAATATCAAATATTTCATAAACTAAAATGAATAAGAGATTACATATTATAAATCACAAAATGTTTGTTCAGACACGTGTTTATAAACTACAAGACCCTGCGAGATTTAGGACATCAACCTCAACAATCTTCCACTTGTCCTAATGCTAGTGAGGTGTACAAGATAATCAAATTACAAGTAAACAAAACAATAAACTAGGGCACAAACGCCCAGTACAAGATCTCCCACTTGCCCTAGTCCAGCCGTGGTCTGTTCCATAGACCCATACTCTGTAGGTGACCCTCAAATACTGTAGCCGAGAGGGTCTTCGTAAATGGATTAGCAACGTTGTGCTCCGAAGCTATCTTCGTGACAATCACGTCCCCTCGACGCACAATGACTTTGAGGCTCACATGAATTCGCCACAGCACTACTATTATCATAATAAAGAGTAATAATCCTAGACATATCTGGAATAACTTCCAGATCAGTCAAAAATTTCCTGAGCCAAACAGCCTCCTTAGCAGCTTCACAAGCCGCTATATACTCAGCCTCTATGGTAGAGTCTGTGATGCACCCCTACTTGGTGCTTCACCATACTACAACCCCTTCGTTAAGAGTGAAAACTAATCCTAAAGTGGATTTCTGAGAATCCTTATCAATCTAAAAATCAGAGTCTGTGTATCCTATAAGAATCAAATCCTTAGAACCATACACAAGCATGTAGTCCCTCGTACTCCGAAGATACTTGAGGATGTTCTTAACGGCTGTCTGATGATGTGCAGAAATGCACGTCATTATAGGCCTTTTATTTAGAATTATGAGGTCTGTTAAATAGAATATGCGGCGATTATGTTAGGAATTCATGAGAAAACGAGTTTGCGTCAATCGGCATTAAGAATCTCGGCTAACCCACTATTATGCGTTATTATGCATTTAATTGTCTATCTTTGTAGCTAACGCAGGAAGCGGACACATACGCGAAAGCCGGACTATCGTAAAGACGATCGCATACGGGGAATCTTTCCATCGCAGGGGCGAACACATACATTCGATGCATGGATGTTGCGGCCATCAACCGCATGCGTCCATCGCATAGAAGTTGCGACCGTCAAGCGAATGCGGTCATCGCAGAGAAGTTACGACCGTCAAACGAATGCGATCATCACAGAGAGATTGCGGCTACATAATGATAACCATAATAGAGGGATGAATGCAAGGTTGGTGGAATGCAAACATGAACACAGAGCTCGAGAGAATCTGCTCCATTTCCCATCCATGGCACCACCGGTAGCCTTGACACACATCTGCTGGAAGTAAGACATTGCTTTCAACTGGCCCTCCATTTATCTTCTTTTCTTGTATTGTATTACATTTTTGCTTAAGAAATTAATACATTTTGTGATCAATGCATTTCTATATTTTCCTTCGATTCCATCTCCATCTTCATTTACTTAGTATCATTTACTTTCATTGCATCACTAAGTGAGATTACTAGAGTATCACATACTTAATCATGCGGATTAGGGATATGAAGCATGAAGCAAACCACAGAGAGGTGTTCGTTGCGCGAGTGTTGTGAGAAAACCTTATTTGCTTAGTGTGAAGTTGTAGAAACGCTTGTCTATAAGTGGACGCAATGTTTGTCTATGAGTAGAATCAGCAACAACTAACTGCTCGGGAGGGTAAGTGGTTGGTCGCATTAAGCTATATAAGAAAGTGTTCACTAGGGATAGGAATAATCTTATGTCAGCCAAGTTTATGCAATTATCTTGTCTTATGAGCACATCATTCATCATTTAGGCATACTTGGGAGAGTAGTCTAAAAACCAAATCTAAGTCTCGAGAGAGTGGATTGGATCGCATAAGCAAGAATGGGGAACTTAGAAATAAGCTCCGTTTGCAACTACACAGCGTATGCACCCTTTAAGTAGAATATGGTGGTATGTGGTCATCTCGTTTATGTGCGAGAGCACGTAAACGGGATATAGGGGCTTAGAAATAGGCTTCTCGACACTATCACATATACATCGTATGCGTCTACGTCAAGTGTGTATAGCATGATCGCATAGCTTGCGTTGGCTGGGGTTGCCCTTGCGATCAAGCTTATGGTTGGGATGAAGACATCTTCACCATTTTATCTATTTTTCCATGCATTTTACTACGTGTCAACAGTTACCGTGTCTCTACCTCTCAGTCATATTCCCACCGCTTAATCTATTAGTTAGGAGTAGGAGTAGTTTATAGCTTATAACCCCCTTCATTCTTTTATTTATCCGCCGCAAACACATCACTGCATAACACTTAGCTACAAGTCCCTGAGTTCGACCTCGGATCACCTAAGAAACTTGCATTCTTGTTTACTTGGTGAGAGTGCAAGAAAAATTGTGACAGGAATACATGGTCATTGCATATGAGATCAACGCATATTTTCCATTCCAATGCATGACCACCAACGCATGACCTAAGACATGCATTGGATAAACTGCGTTCCCCTAATTTTATTCATCAAGTTTTTGACGTCGTTGGCGGGGACTTGGCAGCTAATAGTTTGTTGATTTTTGTGTTTTTGCAGGCAATCTTTTTACCATGGGAAGTATTGTAGCTTGTGCTACCAAGTTGCAAACAATATTGACATGTAGGCGATGTACCGAAAACCAATATTGACCCCAAGGTAGAAGGGCAATCAGTCGCATAAGCTGACGGTAGTTCCAAGCGCGTGGTGAACAACCTACGCCCAACAATTGCTAGAAGTTCCAATGGTCAGGGTGAGCCCCTAGACCTAAGCAGTTGAGAGAAATCTCCTACATGGAAGACTCCTTGCGGTGACAAAACTCCAATTTCTCCAGGGATGTCTTCTACTCTATCTTTACCTTGCTTTCCTAGTTAGTTTATTTTTATTGTTATTTTGGATATGCAGCTACTTTCTTGGATATGGTACGTTTGCTCCTTGTAGGTGCAACAATAATTCTCCTTAGTGCACAATACAACGGAAGAATTCCCTCCATCCTTCAACGCATGGCTTCGATCGCATGAAGTCTAAAGCATGGCCGCACGTGAATTCTACTCAAGGTTCTTTTCTTGTTATCTTTTATACATCATCCTTGTGAAATTCTCTTTGTCCGATTGCTTTCCTTTGCGATGCATCTATGATGGTACGTATAATTTTACTACATCCGCTAACTAAACACCGCAATGCTCACCCTACTTTTAATAGCTTCTTCGAAATTTGACAGTCTAAGCTTTATTATGTACAAACCTCTGTTCAAACATTTGTTACCACATTCCTGTTGAGTTTGCCTGTAGCTTTGCGATGAGAGCGCTGCCAACCTCTACGTTTGGGGGTGGCAGCAATCCCGGAGAAATGCGTTCACTACATTGCGATGCTAATAAAAAAAAAAATTGGGGGGCAAGCATGACACCTGTGGGGACAAGCTAAAACGAAAGTAAGTCGCCAAGATCAACGCATAAGTGCAACTCCTCTGTCTGGCGAAAAGTTAAGCCAAGACAAGAGTTGAGTTAAATATGGAATGCAACTGAAGTTGGTTGTCCGCATGACACACGTAGGGGCAAGCCAAAACAAAAAGCATAACCAGGTTTAACGCCGCATTCCAATAAACAATCGCAAGGCTTTAAATTGTTTTGAACAAACACATTCCTAAAAGCTAAATGCAAAGTTGCGGGGAATTAGTAGAAAGTATTTTAGCAAAGGCTTGCCGAATTTAAGCTTAGAAAAGATCTCTTTGAGGAAGTAGCCAAAGTGGAGGTGAGCATTGCGACCATGGTTAGAGGTATGAGCACATTATATTCTGAGAAGTTGGTCATCGCAAAGGAAAGTCAGAGGGTGAATATTGAATTTCTTGAGTATAAAGCATGCTTGAGGACAAGCATGATTCAAAGTTTGGGGGTGTGATGACGGGCAGAAATGCACGTCATTATAGGCCTTTTATTTTAGAATTATGAGGGCTGTTAAATAGAATATGTGGCGATTATGTTAGGAATTCATGAGAAAACGATTTTACGTCAATCGACATTAAGAATCTCGACTAACCCACTATTATGCGTTATTATACATTCAATTGTCTATCTTTGTAGCTAACGCAGGAAGCAGACACATATGCGGAAGCCGGGCTATCGCAAAGACGATCGCATGCGGGGAATCTCTCCATCGCAGGGGCGAACGCATACATTCGATAGATGGATGTTGCGGCCATTAACCGCATGCGTCTATCGCATAGAAGTTGCGGTCGTCAAGCGAATGCGGTCATCGCAGAGAAGTTATTGCCGTTAAACGAATGCGGTCATCACAGAGAGATTGCGGCTACATAATGATAACCATAATAGAGGGATGAATGCAAGGTTGGTGGAATGAAAACATGAATGCATACCTCGGGAGTATCAAAAGATGATGTTGACATTTCACCTACCATGTCGTTAGTAGCAGAGATTCAGAAAAAGACCATTGCATCGCAAGTGTCAGATTCAGAGAAGGTCCATTAATGCTGTCGGCGATCAAGCTATATAAATAGAAGTCGTAGAGTGGAGTTTCAAATCATTCAGGGTTTTCC
>NC_052352.1:33961457-33963550 GCF_009727055.1 Benincasa hispida
CATCTTCACCATTTTATCTATTTTTCCATGCATTTTACTACGCGTCAACAGTTACCGTGTCTCTACCTCTCAGTCATATTCCCACCGCTTAATCTGTTAGTTAGGAGTAGGAATAGTTTATAGCTTATAACCCCCTTCATTCTTTTATTTATCCACCGCAAACACATTACCGCATAACACTTAGCTACAAGTCCCTGAGTTCGACCTCGGATCACCCGAAAAACTTGCATTCTCGTTATACTTGGCGAGAGTGCAAGTAAACTTGTGACAGGAATGCATGGTCATTGCATATGAGATCAATGCATATTTTCCATTCCAACGCATAACCACCGAAGCATAAGAACCAACGCATAACCTAAGACATGCATCACATAAATTGCGTTCCCCTAATTTTAGTCATCACTGTCCAGTGACGATGTCCTGGATTAGACTGATATCTACTGACTATCACCACGGCATACAAATGTCAGGTCTAGTACATAACATCGTATACATCAAACTGCCTATGACAGATGCATCGGGGATCCGTCTCATTTCCTCAACCTCTTGAGGTGTCTGAGTGTCGGATTATATCATCATGCAGCGGAAGTTACAAGGATCATTCAACACTCTTATTTATTAATTTTGGCATAAACTAAAACATGCTTTTGCAGAAATAAATGGGTTTCAAGTCATACCTTTGTAGAATCTTTAAAATCTCGATTTCCAACTACAAATCTCTCTGAATCTTGTTGTAGACTACCCCAAGATATTTCCTATTATTCTCTTGGTGCTCTAGATTGAGTTGTGCGACTCAAAATAAGCTTGAATAAAAGGCATTAGGAGAAGAACTTACAACAGCAACCCACTTTGAAGAACACCTTCTTCAACCGATTTTTTCAGAAAAATTCTATCGATTGCATTGCCTCAAGTTCACTCTAATCTCTTCAATATTGCAGACCATCATGCAAAGAAGATAGTTGCATGAGATGCAACTCATGCTTGGAGTAATTAATGCTTGACGATGGTGGGTTATGAGTGAGCTACTTGAAGATGATAATGAAAAATCCCAATTTTCCATTTTGTGTATTTTTCTTCTTTTTCAATTTTTCAAAAATTGATTTCATCGATCAATTTATTTTCTAAAATTGAAAATATTATTAATTTTATAAAATTAATTTCATAAATTAATTTATCTAATAAAATTAATAAATAGTTATTTAAACAATTTAAATAATTCTAATTAATTCTAATTAATTTAATATCAAATATTATATTAATTTTACACAATTCCACCTTCATATATTTAAATCATATTTAAATATTAATTCTCCAACTCCGTTTAATTCTAATTTGAACGTTTCAAATTAACTTATTGTTGGGATTGTTGTCCTAATTCTCCTGGAGTCTCGTTGTTTTGTAAAGATACACATTGTTCAATTAATAAAATACGTGTTATTTAATTCTGGCATTTACTCATATCTAATAAACAAAGCTCCTTGGTTATCTTATTTGAACTTAATTACATGTGATATACAAGTGGATCATGCCTTAAGTGATAACCTAAATAGGTTTGTAGTATAAAGATTAAGGTGGGATACTTGATCCTAGTGACACTACGGATACAACCCACTTTGTAAAGGTTTGAAAATGTTGTAAACTACTACAAATGGTTGATCCTAACCATTCATGTGGAGTGTGGAACGGGGGTGTCCTATACAAAGAGTTTGTATAAGACCTGGACCACGAGATGACTAGACTTTGTATATAACACCGTTGATACTAGAGACTTACATCTCACCTAAACGACCAAAGGTGACACAACCTTAATCTTAAGTATTTTGGGAACTCTTACCTTTGAGGGCGGTCCTTTAATTAGTATGGGTGAGAGTGGCTAGATTGCCAACTCAACATGCCTACCTTTTTGGGGACTTGTCTGATCTAGGAGCTAAGAACTCAATCCACAAGATGGAATTCACTCCTTTCCCAAAGCAAGGATAAGTATAGAGATTGCTCCCTCAAGGGGTGATTTCGGGGCTTGAACACAGTGGCCACAACTTCTCTTTGGAAGAGAAGACTCAGTCATAGTAGGACTATGACTTATGTTCATTAGA
>NC_052352.1:33964925-34039027 GCF_009727055.1 Benincasa hispida
GATCATGGGCTCCAACGATTCGAGATTAATCGACTAAACTCATTAGACCGAACTAACCCTCATTCATTAACTAATGGGTGATTCCATAAAAGCCCATAGTTGAACTCCCCTCACTGTAGATATATTATGCCCTCTTGATATAACCATGATTAGTAAGTTAACCCTTCACAGGTTGTTCGTAATAACGGTTGGGTTGATTCTCTGTTTTACCCCCGAAATTACCTTTTGTTTCTTAAGTCCCACTGATCCTCCAATGAACGAATGATTTGTGATCCAAGTAGTAAATCGAGTCCCTCTCGAGCCAATGAGAGGGTAGGGCCCCTTGTTCAACTATTCATCTTGCAGGACTATGTCCCCAACTATTCATCCGGTCTTATCCCCAAAAAGGAAGGCTTATTGAGCAGTGTTGTTGAACTACTCTCACTGTTTGCAGATTAAAGGATAATCCCAAACAAACAATGCTAGTGACTGATTTCGTGGTATGATCTTGTACAAACTCTTTTGCACAAGGACACCCCCACTCCTCATGTCATAACATGAACGAATTAGGATCACTTTGTTTGTAGCACTTTACAACTCTTTGTAACAACTACAGAGCAGATCGTATCCAATGGCGTTACCAAAATAAGGCACCCAACCTTATTCATATACTATAGATCATTTTGACTATTTACTCGAATCTGATCCACTTTTTATGTTTCCACATAAAGTTCAAGTACTCATGTAATAGTCAAGAGACTTTTAGGTTTATTGGATTTCTAATAAACAAAACATCTATTCAATAACAACTTATTGAATTTTCAGAATAAGTTCTATTGTTTACAAACCACGAGTTTTAGGACATAAAACCCACTACTGAAGACACTGTTCCTTAGATAAATTAACTCCATGCCTGAAAGGCAATAGGCTCCTCTTGGAGTTCTGCATCGAGTACTTGATCAACATCTTGTCAATGTACGATGCCTGAGATAGTGTTAGCGTTTTGTTCTTTCGATCTTGAAAGATCTAAATCCCAAGGAAAAAATAAGCCTCTACCAAATCTTTCATTTGGAATTGGGTCGCTAGCCACTTCTTAACTGAAGTCAGTAAGCCTACGTCATTCCCAATGAGTAGGATATCGTCTACATATAAACTAGGAAAACTACTGAACTGTTGATGATTTTCTTGTAGACACAAGGCTCATCAATATTTTCGTAAAAACCATAAGATTTAATCGCAGTATCAAACCTTATGTTTCAAGATCAAGATGCATGTTTCAGTCCATAAATGGACCGATTCAGCTTGTAAGCCTTTTGCTTTTAACCTTGGACTATAAATCCCTCGGGTTGCACCATATAAATGGTCTCCTCAAGATTTTCATTCAGAAAGGAAGTCTTGACATCCATTTCCATATCTCATAATCAGAATATGAGGCAATAGATAGAAGGATGTGAATAGACTTCAACATGGCAATAGGCGAGAAAGTCTCCACATAGTTGACTCCCACTACTTGGGTATAACCCTTTGCCACAAGTTTAGCCTTGAAGGTTTGCACCTTCTCATCAGCACCCTGTTTCCTCTTGCAGATCCATTTACAACCTATAGGTTTAACCCCATCAGGTTGATCTACGAGATCCCAAACTAAATTGAAGTATATAGACTTCATTTCAAGATCCTTGGCTTTGATCTATACATCTCTGTCAACATCCTCCATTGTCTTCTTGTAAGACAACGGATCCTCAACCTTGCCATCAGCTACTATAGCTAGAATTTCAGTTAAACCCATATAGCGAATAGGTGGGTTCGCAACCCTCCCACTACATCGAGGTTCCCTCAACACTTGAGGTAGATTTGACCTACTAGATGAACCTACATCAGCAACTCTTGTTGAGGTAGTAGGCTCTTCAAAAAATCTTGTTGAAGATTCAGTAGTCTCTTTGGAAAGCTCATTCAACACAATTTTTCTTCTAGGTCTGTGTTCCCTTATATGATCCTCCTCAAGAAAAGTAGCATTTTCCAATGCAAACACTTTATTTTCCTTAGGATCATAAATAACCTCCTCATGTCCCTTTGAGGTAACCTACAAATAGGCATAACCTTGAACGTGGTTCCAATTTCTCAGGATTAGCCTCAAGCACATGTGATGGGCAACCCTACATATGGAAATGACGTAAACTAGCTTTATATTCATTCCATAACTCCAAAGGTTTTCTAGTAACACTCTTGGAGGCAACGCAGTTCAGGATATAAGCTGCAGTCTCTACTACAAGACCCCAGAACGAGTTAGTTAAGGAAGCGTAACTCATCATCAATCGAACCATGTCCAATAAAGTTCGATTTCTCCTCTCTGATACACCATTCTGCTGAGGTGTACGAGGTTCTGAGAGTTGGAAAAAAATTCCATGTTTTATCATATAGTTCTGGAATTCATAATCCAAAAACTCTCCACCTCGATCAGATCGAAGTGTTTTAATCGTTTTACGTAATGCGTTTTCAACTTCAGCCTTAAACTCTTTGAACTTTTCAAACGATTCAGACTTATGTTGCATTAAATAAACATACTCACACCTTGAATAATCATCAGTGAAAGTGATGAAGTATTCATAGCCTCCCCTGGCTCACACATTCATCGGACCATAAAGGTCTGAATGTACTAATTCTAGAGGCTCTTTGGCCTTATAACTTTTTGCAGTAAAAGGCCTCATTTTGCCTTTAAGGTATGACTCGCACACAGGTAAAGAATTTTCTTCTAACTCGCTTATAAGTTCATTCTTCACCAACCTCTCAATCCTATTGAGATTAATGTGCCCTAAATGTAGGTTCCAAAGTTGGGCATTTTTCTTTAGGAGAAACTTTAATTCATTTGTTTTTTAGTTACAATAGTTTTAAACATCTGTATGTCATGGAGGGAATTTGTTGCTAACGACCTTAGCACATACAAATATTTTCCAGTTGAGCCGAATATATATCAACACCATTTTTCAAAATAAAAACTTTATTAACTAAAAAATTAAGTGTATAATTACATTCGAGCAAAGACTTTACATAAATTAAGTGCCTCTTTAACTCGAGAACTACATAAACATCATTCAAAACAATAAACCTATTCTGTAAAGTCAACTAGAGACCTCCCACTACCACAGTTGAGACGACGCGTCCAGCTCCAACTCGCATCATCATCTCACTACCACCAAGTTGCCGCCAGGAACTAATTCCCTGAAATGAAGAACAAACATGGTCAGTGGCCCTAGAGTCAATAATCCACGCAGAATCATCATTCTCCACTAAACAAGTTTTTCAAAACTAGTAAATCATATTTACCTTGTTTGGCCTTCTTCTTCTCAGCCAAATAACGAGGGCAGTTCCGCTTCCAGTGCCCATCCTGGTTGCAATGGAAAAACTTTCCTTTGTCAACTCTCACTAGTTGCCTACCTCGTGGTACAGCAAGTTGTGGGTTAGCAGGCACCTTTCCCTTATGACCCTTATTCTTTTTCCACTTGCTAGTGCCGGAAGAAGAAGATGTAGACTTAGTTTCATAGGTCGAACCTTTGTGGAACTTTTTGGAAGATGAGGCAACATTTACCTCAACAATCTTTTTCTCCTTGCTTTTTAGCAAAGATTGGAAAGTCTGTAACTCATTGAGTAGAGTTGTAAGGTTGTAATCAACCCTGTTTAGAACAACGTTGCTTAAGAAATGAAGGAAGCTTTCTGGTAACGACTCCAAAATTATGCTAATCTGGCTGGCCTCATCGATGCTCGACCCATTCATCTTTGCCCCATTGAAGCGAACCATCATGTTAAGAACATGTTCTCAAACAGATGTTCCTTCCTTCATCTTGAAGTTGAAGATGTACTTCAGAGCGTAGTACCTGAGCTGTACAAACGGTTGTCCGAACATTCCCCTCAGGGACTCCATGATCTCGCGTGCAGTGATCATGGGCTCATGTTTCTTGGCCAAAACATCGTTAAGGCTGGTCAAGATGTACCCTCGGGCCTTTTTGTTCGCCCGTGTCCAGCGCTCGTACACGTCTCGAACATTTCGAGCAACACTGGGAGGTGGAATAGGAGAACACTCCTCCATAAGGATAAACCTTAAGTCATCGATGATAAGGATCGTATTAATGGTATTCTTCCAACTGGCATAATTCTCGCCAGTCAGTTTATCGATGGCTAAAAGTGAAAGAGCATCGGTAGCCATAATTATATTGCTGAAAACTTGAACAAACTTAATAAATCTACTTGCATTAAACCAATTTTAACACCAATTAAGTTTTAGCAAAATAGTTCTATTATACCCTAAGTGACATCTATTTTGCAATGATGATCTAATGAGGCAAAACAAAAGTCACCGTAGGGTGATCAAGTGCCCTTTCATTAGAATGAGACAATCTTAACCATTAGACAAAAACAACTCCTTGTAACTGAATCTAACAGTCACCATTGTTCGGTCTAGAATTTGTTAACATCCTTAACAATTCTATGTAAGTGTAACTCCCCATTTTAGGTCCTAGAGTCCCGCTCTAATTCGGCAACCGTAGGGAGAAGCAGATTAGGACAAGAGACTAAAGCAACCCTATCCATTTCTGAAGATCAGATAAAGAGTTGTGCAAATACCGCCATCCTTTTGGTGGACACTCCCAAGGTGCCTCGAGGCGATGTACTAAAGCTTTATCTAACCTAATGAGAGAGACAGAGGGATATGTTGTCACACGTCCCACTCCTACTTACTATGAACATTCTCTCCATTCTCCATTCTCTGGGTGCCTCGAGGCCGAGGATAGATCTCACGATGTGAACTTTTTAGGGAGAAAGGTGTCAAGGTAAAGTGAAGTATCATATATCCCAATTACCTCCCACTTAATGTTCTACCTAGGAATTCATTAACTTAGAAAATTCGGCTACTGATTTTAACAAAGTGGTTTGTTTAATTTGCTAAAAAACAACACTTGCTTTTGATGATTAAACAAGTTTGATTCAAGTCTTATTAAACACTTTAATAAACTATCATCAAATTTGCATGCATGTAACAAATCTATCTAATACACCTTTCCAGGTAGGTTCCCAGGTAGGGGTGTGATGTTTCCATCGACTTAAGTGCCCTAACCTAGCCAGAACCAGTCTTAGCCAAAAGGTCCCTTATAGATACATTTGTTACATATTTAATCTTTATTAGTCAATTTAATCCTATTAAACTGAATTAAAAGATTAAACTTAGGTTTTTAATCTTATTAGAAATGTGATCTTAGATCTATCTCAATCAAATTTTAAAACTCTTTTAAAACATTATTAAAACCTAAGGTTTGCATGCAACTCTTTCTTATTGATTTTAATTCTAATTTCATTAATTATAACTCTTATAAAAAAAATGAAACAATTAAATCCTTTCACATTACTAAGCTAGACATTCACACGGTATTTATAAATTTTATAAATAAACCTAAGTGTCATGCTTCATGCAATGTTCATTCATTACTAATATATAACTTCTATATAACAAGCAATGAACTAAGCATACATGCTAACTTACATCCTTATATTATAACATTTATAATAAAGATGATGCATGGATATGCTTTGATGCATGCATATATTATAACTCTTATATTATATGATGCATGAGCATGCTCTAAGTAATTTAATCTGTAAACTACTATATTATAACACTTATAATATAAATATGATGCATTAAAAAATGCTTAACTGATGATGGGTTTTAAAACTATATGACATACATTATGGCATATAATATAAACATACATCACATGTACATTCAATAAAATTGATGGACTCAAATAACTTATCTCAAAACCAGAAATAAATGCTAAACTATTACAAAAGATTTGAGTCAACCGTTTGAACAAGTGAACCGATTCTTTAACCGCCCGTCTTGACGCCTCATCACTTGATCGTGTAGCAAATCCTTCTGATCGTCGAGTAACACACATCGAGAATAAACGATCGTGTAGCGATGATCGTGTGGCTAAAGACTATGTGATGAGCATGAAAGTCCACGCGATTGTGCAACGCGCTTCGAGTAACGCATGTTATGCGATCGTGTAACTAACAACTATGTGATGAGCATGATAGCCTACACGATCATTTAGCGTGCATTCCTTGCATCGAGTATCAAATACTATGTGATCGTTTACCTCCGAGCGTCTATGCGATCATGTAGCCAACGCAACATGATCAAGTGAACTCTTTACTCAATCGTGTAGCATTAGCGACGCGATCGTTTAGCAAATACTATAAGATCGAGTAGAACATTTATACATGATCACATAGCCAGATCTAAACGATCGTCTAGCTTGAGCTACACGATGCGACCATCAATCTGTCTTCTCCCTCGAAGCGAACAATAACTTCTTGCTTCTGAAGCTTCTTCACGTACGAATTACTCAAAAATAAAAACAAATACAAACTCGATTGCAAGTTAATAAGCCCAAAAATGTAGGGGCCTTTACAAATAAACTTTTGTAAAATTAAAAGAAAACATAAACAGAGACAATTATCCTAAAATATCCATCAACAACTTCCACAAACACACTTAACACTTGAATGCATTGCAGAATGTTAAAACCCACCAAGACTGTGAATGAAATTAATACAACGATGAAATTTGGAAATCAGAATAACGACGCTCTGATACCAATTGAAGGAACTCTAGATATAGAGGATCTATGAGCGGAAGTGGATCATCCAAACTCCATTGTGAAAGAACTCATGCGTTTACAATCATACAGAACAGATTATACAATATAAGTTAAATTACAGCATGCTTTGAAATAAATACAAAGGATAAAAAGACAATACCTTTGAAGAACACTTCTTCAAGATAATCCTCCATCAAACACGAACGCAGTGAGCAACAACTCGATCTCCCTCGAACAGCAACGAGTAAGAACTTGATCCTCAAATAGACCAGACACTACCACAACATTACCTTGGTATTCTCGTTGTGATAATCCAAGAGTGGTGGGCTCTAGTTTATTTTGGTTTGAGGGAAGATTTAGAGTGGAGGAAGACGATCGGGTAAATGAATGAACTATCGTGTAGAAGATGAAGTCTATCGCATAGACTAGATACTCGATCATTTAGTCTCTCAAGCTATCATCTAGTAAATTTGATTGCTAATAATCTCAATCATCTGAGATTTTGAAATCAAATTTGATTTTATCCCAAAATTATCATAAAATCGTGCAACTACCCACTAAGGGTGGTTATTGTGAAAAAGATTTTTAATTATCAAATATTAATAAATTATAAATAAATATGATAACTGACTAATCATAATATATTTATAACCTATAGTTTTAATATTGCATCATATACAATATATAAACCATAGTTCTTTTTCTTTATTTTATGACATTTAATATAAATAAAATTTATATTAGATTTAATGACTATGAATCTAATTCATAAAAATCATATTTGAATCATATTCAAATATTAGTTCCTCTAATCAAACAATAATGTATCAAATACATTATATCGATTATATTATATATAATTGAATTAATTTAATTATATCATATATAATCAAATTCCCTCTTATTAATTTCAACATTTTAAATTAACCCAAAACCTTATTCTCAACTTGAATCTATTGCGCTACCAAGGGGACCTTATGGACCTGTAGCTTGAAGCTTCAACAGTACGTGAATAACTAACTAAACTCTTCAATCACATTATCCACCATTTGTTAACTGTCAGGCACTCCACTAAAGACCGACAGTTGTACTCTTCACATTACAGATATATTTCTGTGTTCATTAGATATAACCAATCAACAGTACGATGACCCTTCACAAATTGATCGTAAGTACAGTTGGGCCAAATTACCGTTTTGCCCCTGTAGTTACATCTAACTCCTTAAGTACCACTGATTCCCCTAATGAACAATAGATCATAGTCCCACTATGACTAAAACCCTCTCGGACCAAGAGAGNTATCACATATAATTGAACAAATTTAATTATATCATATATAATCAAATTCCCTCTTGTTAATTTGAACACTTAAAACTAACCCAAAAACTGATTCTCAACTTGAATCTATTGCGCTACCAAGGGGACCTTATGGACCTGTAACTTGAAGCTCCAACAGTACGTGAATAACTGACTAAACTCTTCAATCACATTATCCCACATTGTTCAAGCCCCAGAATCAAACCTTAAGGGAGCAGTTTATCTACTTACCCTTACATCGGCAAAGGAGTGAATTCCATCTTGTGTAGCTAGGTTCCCAGCTTTCCAATCAAATGAATCCCCAAAATGGTGGACTTGTTGAGTGGGGGATCTGGCCATTCTCACCAATGCAAATCAAAGGACCACCCTCATAGGCAGGAGTTCACAACTCACTCGGGATTAAAGTCATGTTATATATGGTTATCCTAGTGAAATGAAAGTCTCAATTATGAACAACGTTATATAACAAGACTTAAACATGGTCTGGTCTTATACAAACTCTTTTGTATAGAATGTCCCCGCTTGCATGTCTAACACATGAATGATTAGGATCAGATCATTTGTAGCACTTTACAACATTTGTAACACCTATAAAACGGGCCATACTCGTAGTATCATTAGGATAAGGTATCCCTCCTTATCCATATACTACAGACATTTAGGTTATCACTTAAAACATGATCCACTTGTATGTCTCCACATACATGTTTAAGTTACAACGATAACCATGGATCTTAGTTTAATGGTTTTTGGTTAATGCAACAAAAATATCAAATATTTTATAGACTGAAGTAAATAAAATATTACTTATTATAAATCACAAAAAGTTTGTTCAGACAAGTGTTTACAAACTACAGGACCCTACGAGATTTAGGGCATCAACCCCAACAAAACCATGGTATTATGATATTAAAAAATACATCAAATATAGAGAGTATCCACAGCATGCCTCCGAAAATGACAAGCGCACACCCAGAAAGCTAGCAATGAAACTTTTCTTGAATATAGAGGTACTTTATAAAAGAAACCATGACATGGTGCTCTTAAGATGTGTAGACAAGATAGAGACAAATAAGACCATGAAAGAAAGCCATGAAAGAGTTTGCAAAACCCATGCAAATGGACACACGATGGCTAGACAAGTATTGAGAGCTCGCTATTATTGGTTAACAATGGAAGCAGATTGCATTAAGCATGCGAGGGAGTGTCACAAATGTTAGATATATGTTGTTCTTCCCATTGAGGTAGAAATTCCTTCGTTACGAGTTCTTATGGAAGCTAATTTAACAGAAGCAGAGGGGGTCCAAAATCGCTATGAACAATTGAATTTTGTGGAAGAAAAAAGATTAACAACATTATGCAGAGGTCAACTTTATCAAAGAAGGATGGCGAGAGCTTATGATAACAAAATACGCCTCAGAGTTTTTAGAGAAGGAGATCTAGTTTTAAGGCGAATTCTCTCGTTTCAGAAGGATCACCAAGGAAAATGGACTCCAATTACGAAGGACCATACGGAGTAGAAAAGGCCTTTCTTGGAGAAGCCTTAGTCCTGATAAATATGGATGGTAATAGACTGCCTAATCCAGTGAATTCAAATCATGTGTGAAAGTATCATGCTTAAATTTCAGAAGTCTTAGCAAACGTTCAACAAGTATCTAAGAGGATTGCATTTATTTTTCATTCTAATTTTTCGATTTTGATGTATATTTTCGACTTTAGTCCTAATAATATTCTCTTTATGAAATATATTATTGTTTCCTTCCTCTTTAAATTGAGAATGTTGGCATTACCTTTACAATACCATAAATAAATAATTATGTTGATAACTAAAACAATTGTGGTAGTTTACTATTTTGAAAAAAACGTTCAAACATCAGAAAATTGAAATTGAGGCAAAGCCATTTTATTTATAGTGCCACAAAGATAGTGTTGTGAAGACTAAGCTACTAGATTCAGCTCAAGTTTCTGGAGAAGTGTGAAGTAAAGATGGTGATCGGGCTATCATCTGTTATAATATAAGAAGTAATATAAACTTATTCATCATTATTCTACGATATTGAATGTTTCACTTACCTCATGCATTCAAGCATTTGACATCAATAAACGCATTTCTAGTTGCTGTTTTTGGTTAAATCGAACCTTGTTACTATTGGATTGGTGTCCTAATTCTCCCGGAGTTTTGTTGTTTTGTAAAGACACACATTGTTCAATGAATAAAATAAGTGTTATTTAATTCTGGCATTTACTCATATCCAATAAACAAAGCTCCTTGGTTATCTTATGCGAACTTAAGAATGTATATGTGATATACAAGTAGATCATGCCTTAAGTGATAACCTAAATAGGTCTGTAGTATAAGGATTAAGGTGGGATACCTAATCCTGGTGACACTACGGATACAGCCCGCTTTGTAGAGGTTTGCAAGTGTTGTAAACTACTACAGATGGTTGATCCTGACCATTCATGTGGAGACGTGCGAGCGGGGGTGTCCTATACAAAGAGTTTGTATAAGACATGGACCACGAGATTATTAGACTCTGTATATAACACCGTTGATACTAGAGACTTATATCTCACCTAAACGACCATAGGTGACACGACCTCAATCCTGAGTGTTTTGAGAACTCCTGTCTTTGAACACGGTCCTTTGATTAGTATGGGTGAGAGTGGCCAAATTGCCAACTCAACATGCCTACCTTTTTGGGGACTTGTCTGATCTGGGAGCTGGGAACTCAATCCACAATATGGAATTCACTCCTCCCGAAGCAGGAATAAGTAGATAGATTGCTCCCTTAAGGGCTGATTTCGAGGCTTGAACATAGTGACCACAGCTTCTCTTTGGAAGAGGACTCAGTCATAGTAGACTATGACTTATTTTTATTAGAGGGATCAGTGGTACTTAAGGAGATAGATGTAACTACAAGCACATAACGGTTATTGGCCCAGCTCTACTTATGGGCGATCTGTGAAGGGTTGTCGCACTACTGATTGGTTTAGATGGACACGTAATATATCTATGGTAAGGAGAGTTCAGTTGTCGGTCTTTAGTAGAGTGCCTAGCAGTTAATGGATGGTGGATCCCATGACTAAAGATTTTAGTCAGTTATTCATGTACCATTGGAGCTTCGAGCTACGGGTCCATAAGATCCCCTTAGTAGCTCAATGGATTCAATTGAGGATCAGTTTTTGGTGTTGATTTGAAATTTTCAAATTGACAATAGGTATTTTGATTATATATGATATAATCGGTATGATGTATAAGATACATCTAGTAGAGAATTGATGTAAATGAGATTTACATTAAGTACCATGGAATAGAAAAAGAACTATGGTTTATATGTTTCATGAGATGAAATATTAAAACTATAGGTTATAAATATAGTATGATAAGTTGGTTATCATTTATATTTATAATAATATTAATTATTGGATAATTAATTCTTTTTCTTTTAATAATCAATTGAGTGAGTGGTTATTGGATTCATGGTAACCGTGAGTTTAAAAGAAAAATGGTTTTCCTAATTTTAAAGAGATTTTGCAAACTGTTGAATTTTTTTTCGTAAAAAGTTTTTTAGATTTCTTTCGGCAAAAAGGATCTCATGGTAGTCGTCAAGTAAACATAGATTTACCAAACGACGGCTAGGGCTAGCTAAATGATCGTGCAGTGGCGAACTAAACAATCGTACAGTATTTACCAAACAATCACATAGTTTTGCTAGACGATCGCTTGCCCAAAGTAAACGATCGTGTAGTGTTTGTATGCGACAGACCGAGCTAAACGATGAGCTAAACGATCGCATTGCTTTTGTTAGACAATTGCATAGCTTTATCTAAACGATTGGGCATCGACCTATACGATAGGTCTCCGTCATCTCCCACTTGCCCAGTCATGTACACGATCGATGTTTCCTCCTTTGTATGCCTCATACAAAGTCCAAACAAAGCCCGCCCTCTGAATTCTCATATGGAGAATACCAAGGTAGCCTTGTTGGTGGTGTCATACTCAACTCAACACCGTTGAGGTTTTCTGGAGGCAGTTCATGCTGTTACTGAGGAGTTCATGGCCGAGGCGATCGTTGAGGACGAGCACGAAGTGTTCGTGTTGTGTTCATTGCTGTGTTGCAGTCGTGTAGATCGAGCATTTGAAGTTGCTGTTGTTCGAGCGGTCGTGAACAAAGGAGCGTGGAGACGTATCTTCAATTGTTCGTACAGTTTTTCCCTTTGTGCATTTGAAGTTTTTATGTTGTAATTTCTATAGCCATTGCATAACTTTTTGTTTTCTGTACGACTGTAAATGTATTGTTCATTCATGATTATGATTTGGAATAATCTTATTTCTGCTGGTCATGGAATCTTGAGTCTGATTTTCTTCAGTTACTTAGTCGAGGTCGAAGGCTGGTCGAGTCAGGTCCTTTTGCTATTCATATTTGAACCCAATTCAAGATTGAAGTTCGAAGCCTGATCAAGTCGTTTTCTTTTACCTTATTGTTGGTTAAATCAAATCTTATTACTTAGTCGAACCCAATTCAAGATTGGAGTTCGAAGCCTGGTCAAGTCAGGTCTGTTTATATTTACTTTTGGTTAAATCGAACCTTACTTAAGGTCAAAGCCTAATAAAGTTGGGTCTATTTTCTTTTCATATTTGTTAAATCGAATCCAATTTATGATTGGAATTCAAAATTTGGTCAAGTCAGGTCTGCTCACTTTCATCAAGACATACTATATTTGGTTGTCTTCCACTAGATTTTCATCATTTCAATTTAAACCTCCACCTTCCCAATACTATATCTTTTCCTTTGTCTACCATTTTCAGTCCTTCAAGGATACATAAAGGATGGCAAACTATAGGCACCGTATCTGGTCTGGCGTGTCAATTATTATTATTATTATATCCATTATTATCATCATTATTATTGCTATTCTTATTATTATCTTTATCTTTTTCATTTCATATCCCAATCTTTTTTTGTTAATTTTTACTTATTATTGTTGTTAGGTACCTTTGATTTAGTATGCTCTCATTTATTAATCTAGTATTTAATTATTCTTATTCTTATTTATATTATTTATTTACTTTTTTATTATTAATATAATTATTTGACCCAATCTCCAACAAACTTCCCTCTCCCTGCCCAACGTTCTTCTCTTCCTCTTTTCTCTCATTACCCATTTTGAATCCCCACGAAAAGCTCAACTTCAAGAGTAGAATTCCCTTATAAATTGAACACATATAGTAGGGATGAAGGGAGGGAAACCAAAGAAAGAAAGTTTGAGTAAGAAGGGATAGAGATTAAGAAAATTTTGGGGTTTTGGCTATTGGAAAAGTAAAGAGTAAAGTGGAAATTAAAAAAAAAATCGGCAGATCCACGAACAGAGTGAGTTCCGACGATTGTGCACGATTCCAGTGAAGCTCCATTGACACTTAAGTAAAGAAATAAAAGAAGAAGGGAGGGAGAGGAACCCATTAAAGAAGGAAGAGGTTGAAGAAGAAGAGAAAAGAAGAAAAAAATCGTGGAAGAAAGAAAGTGAAATGAGGAGAGAAGGAGATTGGTAAAGGTGAAAGTGGGCCCTACTTTTAATTTGTATTAATTTATTTATTTGTTTAATAAATACAGTGGACCCCATTTTAATTCTATATTTTTTTAATAAGTGGTGGGTCTCACTTTATTTAATAATATCTTTTATTTATTTAATAAAATTGGTGGACCCCACTTTATTTTTTATTTCTAAAAAAATTATTTGGTTCTTACTACTACCGTTATTTTTTTCCACATTTTCTTTTTCAATTTTATTTTTCCCTTTTCATTCTCACTTTTCATCCTTCTTCTTTTATATTTATTGTTATGTTTATTATATTTACCTCTTCAACATAATTGGCTAAGTTAATAATTCTGTCAAGGCTGAGGTACTAGCCAATTCTCATAATTTTCATTTTATTAATTTTCATTACAATTTGATGATAGAATAAAACGTCTTTTTAAAACGGGTGTTGTGGATGTTAATACCTTCCCTACACTAAATGACCCTCGAACCTATCTTTGAAAATGTGGACCATTTTCATTTTCAAATTTTCTTAAATGGGTGACCAATCACACCTTAAAATGATTGATGGTGACTCCAAACCTTTCACCTTGAAAAAGACCCTTAGGGAGGGATGTTGACCGCTCCACGTCGTGATGACGTTGTGACAATATTTAATATAAATCAAATTTATATTAAATTTAATTATATGAATCCAATCACATAATTAATATTTGAATCAAATTCAAATTTTTACTTCCTCTCAAAATAAACTTTATATTATAATGTATCAAATACATTATATTAACTATATCACATACAATTAATTTAAATTAATTATATCATGTATAATTAGTTACCTCAATTAATTTGAACAATTCAAATTAATCCAAAATTAATTATCAATAATCCTTGTTGAGCTATAGAGGGGACCTTATGCAATTGTAGATTGAAGCTCCAGTGACACTTGAATAATTAATTAAACTTCTTTAATCAAACTACTTAACATCCATTAACTGTCAGTTACTCCACTCAAGACCGACACCTGCACTCTTCGCACTACAAATATATTTCTGTATCCATTGGATATAACCAATCAATTGTATAATGACCCTTCACAAATTGCTCGTAAGTACAACTGGGCCAAAATTACCATTATGCCCCTGTAGTTACATTTCTACTTCTTAAGTACCACTCATCCTTCTAATGAACAATAAATCATAGTCCAACTACAACCAAACCCCTCTCGAGCCAAAAGAGGGTGTGGTGCCACATTGTTCAAGCCTCGAAATCAGCCCTTAAGGGAGAAATTTATCTGCTTACTCAGACGTTAGGGAATGAATGAATTTCGTCCTATGTAGATGTGTTCCCAGCTCCACAATTAGAAGAATCTCCAAAATGATAGGCTTATTGAATCGGCGATCTAGCCACTCTCACCCATACAAATCAAAGGACGCTTTCATAGGTAGTTCACGACTCACTCAGGATTTAGGTCATGTCACCTATGGTCATCTTGGTGAAATGTAAGTCTATATTATTAACGACGTTATATAATGAGACCAATCATTTTGTGGTCCAGTTTTATACGAACTCCTTTGTATAAAACACCTTCGCTCACATGTCTCTACATGAATGATCAGGATCAGATTGTAGCACTTTACAACAATTGTAACATCTACAAAGCGGGCCATATTCGTAGTGTCACCAAGATAAGATACCCAGCCTTATCCATTTACTACAGACCATTTAGGTTATCACTTAAACATGATCCACATGTATGTCTCTACATACATGTTTGAGCTACAAAAATTAACCTCAGATGTTAGTTTATTGGTTTTGTGAGTTAATGCTACTAAATATCAAATAAAATACCTTGAATGTTATTAAATAAATAAATTGTTTGTATATTATAATTGCAACTACAGAACCCACGAGATTTATGGCATCAACCCCAACAAATTATTGTTTATTAAACACTTTAATAAACCCAAATTATTTATTGCATGCTTATAACATTATTGTCTAATTCACCTTCCAGGTTGATTTCGTTTCCGTCAGCTTAAATATCCTAGCCTTAGACAGAACATTTCTTAAACAAAGATCCCTTATAGACAATTATGTTATAAATTTAATCCCATTAAAATGGAATAAAAAGATTAATCCTATTTCTAATCATATTAGAAATATATTAACATAGGTCTAGGTGAAATAGGGATGGCAAAATTCCCCGTGGGGTCGGGTTTCCATGGGTCCCCGACGAGGCGGGGAATCCCCAATTTGAAACGGGTATGGGGGTCAAACCGGGATTTAAATCGGGTCCCCGATTGGGATGAGGTAGGACAGGGAGGGTATTCCCGTCCCGTCCCTGACCCCGAACCCGATCCTGCCCCTGCCCTAAACTTTATATATATATAAACTATTGAGCTATTGTTTTAGTTTCTCTTTTTTCTTTTTCTTTTTTTTTAAATTTTTAATTTTTTAATATAATAAATTTAATTTTTTTAATTTATAATAAAAACAATAAAAATATTTTTTTAATTGTTGATTTAAAAAATATATATATAATAATAATTAATTTCTTACATAAAATTTACAATTTTAATGTAAATACTAAATTTAATTAGATTTAAATAACAAAAATTAAAAATGGGAATTTTTCGACCCCAATCTCGATCACCCAAAATGGAGAATGGGATGGGGACGGGGATGAAGAGTACATCCCCCACCCCACCTCGGCCCTATTGCCATCCCTAAGGTGAAATTAATTTTAACCTACAAAGAAACCATTGAGAAGGCTTGAAATCATGATCAAAAGGATTCTTAACCCACCACACAAAACCATCAAAGCATTTGCAACACTTGGATGCTAACATGGCAATGGTGGCTTTTATTTTGCCGTAGCGTTGGGCCACGTTGCACCAAAAATACCTGTTTTCTTCGTCCGTTCATATGATTTGCTCCGTTCTTGCTCAAAAAATTCACCGATTTGAAGCTAGAACTTCATCACGAATGACACAAACAATTAACGACTCAATTACATGAAATTAAACACCCAAATATCGGGCAACTAAAACTTTAAATATTTTTAAAACAATAAATTCTAGGCCAATTTTCAAACCATCCAATATGCAAAAACTCATGCATTCATAATGCATCATGAAACCACCAAAAACTTTAAACTAAAGCTTCAAAAAATGAAATTTAGATATTCGAGATGGCTCTGATACCAATTGAAGGGATTAGAATTTCTCGCAGCGGAAGAAATTGAATGCATTAGTCTCTAAACCTCATTTTACATAATAGAAAAATATAGCGAGACAAAAAACGAATAAACAATATTAACTTATGCATGCTATCTACTGGTGTTAATCAAAAAGGAAGAAGAATGGTTAGGATATCACATATCCTTGAAAGACCAATTCCTTCGCATTCCTCTCCAATTTATATCGTCTTCTCTCGATCTCAACGAACACCAGCAATCGGACATAACCACGAGGTCTTTCCCGTTATTCTCAAGGACGATAATCATGTAGAGGTGTTGGGCTGTTGCACTTAAAATTGGCATGATGGAATGAGAAAGAGAATTGAGTAACACAAAAAACAGAAAAACCAAAGAGAGAACAATAGAGAACATTCTCTCCGCTCTCACCTAATTTTTTATGAAGAATCTTGAGAAAAAATAGGTGAGAGAGTTACAACTCCCCTCCACCTTTTAATTTTATTAAATTCAAATTAAAAAAATTTGAATTTAATATATAATACTACATTAATATATATATATAAACTATATGTTATATCACATATAACATATATAACCTATAGTTAATGTTATATCACATATAACATAAACCATAGTTTATTATTATCTCAAATAACCTAAGGTATTAATATGAATCATATTCACATTAATTTTAACCTATAGTTTTTATATGAATCACATTTATAAAAATAATAATTGAATCATATTCAAATTATAATACTCTCAATAAAAAATTTAATATAAATTATATTCATATTAATTTTAACATATAGTTCCTATATGAATCATATTCATATAATTAATATTTGAATCATATTCAAACATTATTTCTCTCATAAAACTATATAAATTTAATATGAATCATATTCACATTAAATTTTAATATATAGTTTTTGTTAGGGTTGATGCCCTAAATCTCGTAAGGTCCTATAATTTGTAATTGTATTGTACAAACATCTTATTTATCTAATAAAATATGTGAAGTTTTATTTCACATTTAGTTGCATTAATCCACAAACCAATAAACTAACATCCAAGGTTATCTTATAGTTTAAACATGTATGTAGAGACATAGTGGATCATGTTTAAGTGATAACCTATGTAGAGACATATGGGTGGATCATATTTAAGTGATAACCTAAATGGTCTGTAGTAGATGGATAAGACTGAATACCTTATCCTGGTGACACTACGAGTATGATCCGCTTTGTAGATGTACAATTGTTATAAAGTGCTACAAATAATCTGATCCTGATCATTCATGTGGAGACATGTGAGTGGAGGTATTCGATACAAAGGGATTTGTATAAGATCCGACCATAAAATTTTTAGTCTCATTATATAACATCGTTCATAATAAAGACTTATATTTCACCAGGATAACCATAGGTAACATGACTTGAATCTTGAATGAGTTGTGAACTCCTGCCTATGAAGGTGTTCCTTTGATTTGTATGGGTGAGAGTGGCCAGATTGTCGACTCAATAGGCCTACCATTTTGGGTATTCGTTCTGATTGGGAAGCTGAGAACACAGCTACATAAGACAATATTCACTCTTTCCCCAATGTCGGGGTAAGTAGATAAATTTCTCACTTAAAGGCTGGTTTTGGAGCTTGAACAATATGACACCTCACCCTCTCCTGGCCCAAGAGAGGTTTGGTCATAGTTGCACTACGATTTATTATTCATTAAAGGGATCAGTGGTACTTAAGGAGTTAGATGTAACTATAGGGACAAAACGGTAATTTTGGCCCAACTGTACTTACGAGCAATTTGTGAAGGGTCATCGTACTGTTGACTAGTTATATCCAATAGACACAGAAATATATCTATAGTGCAAAGAGTGCAGCTGTCGGTCTTTAGTGGAGTGCCCAACAGTTAACGGATGATGGATAATTTAATTAAAGGAGTTTAATTAATTATTCACGTACCATTGAAGCTTCAAGCTACAGGTCCATAAGGTCTCCTCTGTAGCTCAATAGAAATTAATGTGAATCAATTTTTTAGATTCATTTAAATTGTTCAAATTGATTGAGGGAATTAATTATATGTGATATAATTAATATAATCTAATGATATAATTACTATAATGTATTTGATACATTATATTATAAAGTTTATTTAAGAGGAATAAATATTTGAATATGATTCAAATAATGATTATGTGAACTAGATTCATATAATTAAATTTAATATAAATGTGATTTATATTAAAAGTCATTGGTTAGAGAGAATCGAAACTATAAGTTATATTGTATTTGATACAATATAGAAAATATAGGTTATATGTTATATTTGATATAACATATAGTTTAATATATATATATATATTAATTGATTTATTAAAAATAAATTATTTTTTATTCTTTTAAAAAAAGTAACTTTTAGGAGGGAGTTGTAACTCCCTCCCCCTCTTTTCTCTCCTCTACGTGATAGTGGGAGAGTTGGTTGCTTCTTCTTCCCATTTTAATTTTCACTGTCACCAACACATAAAAATACAAAATCGTTCTAAGTTTTTTCCCCATCTCCTCCTCTCTTCTTCTCTCAATCTCCCTCATCCAAGATAGCCAACATCCGCACCTCTTAGATTCTCATCAAGAGAATACAGTGGTAACATCATGTTAGTGTTCCTTTTTGGTTCAAGGGTTTTATAATTGAAGATCGGTCTTCAAAGATAAAGGTTTTCTAAATCCATTTTTATTCTTCTGTAATTTTTCTTTAGCATGCTGTTTTTTATTAAATGCATAATTTTTCCTGTTTATTTGCTGTAAAAATTATTATTCTGTAAATTTGGGTTTTTTGGTATGATCCCGTTTTCGCTCAAAAACCTTCAATGGTTCCTTCAGTTTTTATATGAATCATATTCATATAATTAATATTTGAATCATATTCAAATATTTATTTCTCTCATAAAAAGGTATCAACATACATTATATTGTATAATATATCGATATACATTATTTAACTGTATCTTATACAATTAATTCCCTTTAATTAATTTAAACAATTCAAATCATACCAAAACTAATTCGATTTTCATCAGTCCTCATTGAGCTAACGAAGAGACCTTATGGACCAATAGATTGAAGCTTCAATGATACGAGATTAATTGAATAAACTCTTTTAATCAAATTAATCAACATTCATTAACGACCAGTCACTCCACTAAAGACCAATAGCTGAACTCTTCGTACTATAGATATATTTATTGTGTTCGTTGGATATAACCAATCAACAGTGCGTTTGTTGGGGTTAATGCCCTAAACTCTCGTTGGGTCCTGTAGTTTGTAAACACCTATATTGAACAAACGCTTGTGATGTAATAACATGAGATATTTTCTTCATTACCACAAACCAATAAACTAAGATCCCTAGTTGTCATTGTAACTTAAGCAAGTATATGGAGACATACAAGTGGATCATGCCTTAAGTGATAACCAAAATGGTCTGTAGTATATGGATATAGGAGGGAACCTTATCCTGGTGACACTACGGATGCGGACCACTTTGTAGATTGTTACAAGTGTTGTGACATGCTACAGATGGCCCAACCTTGATGATTCATGTGGAGACATACAAGCAGAGGCGTCCTATACAAAGGAGTTTGTATAAGACCGGACTACGAAGAGTATAGTCTCGTTATAGAACGTTGTTCATGACAGAGACTTCACTTCACTCGGATGATCATAGGTAACATGACCTTAATCCTGAGTGAGTTGGGAGCCTTTGAGGGCGGTCCTTTGATTTGCATGGATGCGAATGGCCACTACCACTTTGGGAATTCGTCTGATTTGGGAGCTAGGAGCTCAGCTACACAAAATAGAATTTACTCCTTCCTCAAAGCAGGGGTAAGTAGATAGATTGCTCCCTTAAAGGCTGATTTTGGGGCTTGAATGATGTGGTGCCACACACCTTCTCATGGCCCGAGAGGTGTTCACTCCTAGTAGGACTATGAGATATTGTTCATTAAAGGGATTAGTGGTACTTAAGGAGTTAGATGTAACTACAGGAGCAAAACGGTAAATTGACCCAACTGTACTTACGAACATCTGTGAAGGGTTATCGTACTGTTGACTGGTTATATTCGATGGATACAGAAATATATCTGTGGTGAGAAGAGTGCAGCTATCGGTCTTTAGTAGAGTGCCTGACAGTTAACGGATGGTGGATCTCGTGGCGAAAGAGTTTAGTCAGTTATTCACGTATCGTTGGAGCTTCAAGCCACAGGTCCATAAGGTCCCCTTGGTAGCTCAATAAATTCAAGTTGAGAATCAGTTTTTTGGTCAGATTGAAATGTTCAAATTGACGAGAGGAAGTTTGATTATATATGATATGATTTAACTGGTTCGGTTATATATGATATAGTTGACATGATGTATGAGATACATTAATTGGAGGAAAATAGATATAAATATGATTTATATCAAGTAAAGGAGAAAAGGACTATGGTTTAAATATTGCATATGATGTGATATTAAAACTATAGTTTATAAATATAATATGATTAGTTAGTTATTATATTTATTTATAATTAAAGAGATAATTGTTGGTGGTTTTCTCCATAACAGTACATGAAAGTGGGAGGTTGCATTCAGTTTTCATAACTGAAGGATAAAATGAAAATAGTTTTCATTTTGCTGAGAATCGGATAATCGCTTCACAAGTTGTACACTGCCTGTCGTTTAGCTAATGAGAGCCTACATGACAGCTCAAGTGTGTTTCCTAAATGATCGTGTACACACATAGTTTCCTAAACGATCGTGTAGCTTTTACTAAACGATCGCGTGCCTGAGCGAGATTACTTAAACGGTTCTGTAAATGATCAAGGCACATTACCTAAACGATCATGCACCTTTTCTAAACGATCAACACTTTTTCTAAACGATTAAGCACAAGTCTATATGATAGACTCTAAACTCTCCCACTTGCTTGGTCGTTGAAGACGATCGTTCTTTTCTCCTTCCCTCTCCCAAATCCAATAGAGCCCACACCTCCAGAATTCTCACTCTAAGAATACCAAGGTTACTGAGTGGTGGTGTCCAAGTTGTTGCATATTCATGGAGAAGTCTGTTTGTGTGAGAAGCGACAACGAGAGATTTGGGTTTCCATTGCAGCGACAGTAAGAGCTGTTGTTCTTGACGAGAGCAAGAGAAAGACAGAGGAAGAGTTCTTCAAAGGTGAGTCTCTCGTTTCTTTGTATTTTAAGTTTTCAAAGCATGTCATAATTCGTTCTGAAATGCGTAACTTGTATGTATGTTTGTGAATGCTTGTTTTTATATCACAATGAATTTGGAACAATCTTGCTTTCGCTCATAGGTATTCTTTGATAAGAGTTTCTTCAACGTTGACCTTTCAAAAATTGCTCGTAAGTATAACTTGATCAAATTACCGTTTCACCCCTATAGTTACATCTAACTCCTTAAGTACCATTGATCTCTCTAATGAACAATTAGTCATAGTCGAACTATGATCGAACCCCTCTCGAGCCAGGAGAAGGTGAGGCGTCTCATTGTTCAAGCTCTGAAATCAGCCATTAAAGGAGAAATTTATCTTCTTACCCTAATTATAAGGAACGACTAAATTCCTTTTTATATAGCTATGTTCCTAGCTCCCTAATCAAACGAATCCCCAAAATGGTAGGTTTATTGAGTCGGTGAATCTAGCCATCCTCACTCATACAAATCAAAGGATCGCTCTCATAGGCAAGAGTTCACAACTCATTCAGGATTAAGATCAAGTCACCTATGGTCATCCTGGTGAAATATAAGACTCTTCTAGCAACGGTGTTATAAAGAGATACTTTACATTTTGTAGTCCAGTCTTTATACAAACTCTTTTGTATAAGATACCCCCGCTCACAAGAATGATCAAGATCAGATTATTTGTAGTACTTTACAACAATTATAACAACTACAAAGCAGGTCGTATCAATAATGTTACTAGGATAAGGCACCTAACCTTATCCATATACTACAGACCATCTAACTTATCACTTAAACATGATCCACTTGTATGTCTCCACATACATGTTTAAGTTATATCAGATAATCTTAGATCTTAGGTTAATGGATTATTGCACAAGTAATATAAAATTAATCAACCATTGATTCAACTAACATAAAACTATGAGACTTTAGGGCATACACCCCAATAAATCCCTCGTGAACAGGAGTTCATAATACACTCAGGTTTAAGACTAAGTTGTCTAGATCATCCTATTAAAATAGAAACCTAACTAGTCAAAGAGTTACATCTAGTAGTTACTATTTCGCCGTCCGATCTTAGGCAAACTCATTGCATAGGATAATCACACTCACATGTCACCTACACGAACGTGTTGGATCATTTCTTTTGGATCAAATACAAAATGGGTCGTATCCATAGTGTCATCAAGATAAGGTCCCCAACTTTATCCCTATACTATAGACCCTTTAGATTGTATCTTAAGCATTAATCTCCGTATGTCTTCACATATAGTTCAAGACTCATAAGATAGCCTAGGATGTTAGTTTGTTGGATTTAGGGATATTAAAACAGACCAAATACAATACAATCAATAACACTTATTGAAATAACATCGATAACTCTTTATTGATGACAGACAATTATTTACATTTTTTATCTACGAGTTTTAAGACATAAAACCAAATACCACCAACAAAACCAACCACATTTCCATTTTTTACGAAAGTGGCTTCATTGACAACAATTCCATATTTGGAACTTAGATGATAAAAGAATTTACCAAAGGATGGGTTATGGCTAATAGAATGAAATGACATAAAGGTTGAGGCAAATAAAGGAAAGTCATTTTTGTATCGTGACCAGAGAATGTAACAGCCAATAAGATGACCCCAAACATTGGGTAAACTTTGAGTGAAGGCTAGTTGAAGCAACGTTAAGAAACTTTGAAGAAATAATCTTAGAGGTAGTCGAACACCGAAAGGAAACATAAGCAAATAAAAGGCACCTACACCATGGGAGGATTATAGATACTTTCATCCGGATTAGGAATCCTTAGAGACATATCCATGGGAACACCATACTCGTATTGCAAAAGCTCAAGTCGAGCCTCCATCACCAAGGACGATACGGCTAAGTTTTGTGTTTCAAGTCCCATTTTAAACTCTTCAAAAGTGGAATCATCCCTGTCATTGGCCAAACCAAAAGAATCATTGTTGGAAGAGAGGTCATCCTTGTCCACAGACGAATAGTAGGGAAAATTTTCACTTGCCATTGAGGAGAAGGTTAAAGAAAAGTTAGAGAAAAGAGAAGCTACCTTGAGTGAGAATAAAGTTTTAACAAGTTCGATTCTATGGGATTTAAATAGTAAGACTTCTAAAAGAAAAAAATAAGCTCGACGAACAACGTTGATGAGAGGTGACAAGAAAAGATGTGTGTAAGGTGACATCCGAATGAATGCTTAGGAAAGAGAAGTTTAATGGGAGAGAGAGAATCTTGATCTCATCAAGACCGAGGCCGAGGAAGAGAATTCTAGAGGTGACATTGTTGGGTTTTATGTTCTAAAACTCGTGATTTGTAAACAATAGAACTTATTCTAAAAATTCAATAAGTAGTTATTGAATATATTGTTTTTTAGAAATCCAATAAACCTAAGTCCCTTGACTATTACATGATTACTTGAACTTTATGTGGAGACATACAAGTGGATCAGGTTCAAATAAATAGTCAAAATGATCTATAGTATATGAATAAGGTTGGGTGCCTTATTCTGGTAATACTATTGGATGCGGCCTACTTTGTTGTTGTTACAAAGAGTTGTAAAGTGCTACAAACGAAGTGATCCTAATTCATTCATGTTGGAACATGAAGAGTAGGGGTGTCCTATGCAAATGAGTTTTGTGCAAGATTGGACCACGAAACCAATCACTCTAACTTTATAACGTTGTTTACTGTTTAAGACTGACTATTTCAAAGCGATGACCTAGGTAACTTGACCTTAATTCTAAGCTAACTATGTACTCCTGTTTGTTTGGGATTATCCTTTAATCTGCAAACCGTGAGAGTAGACCAACTGCCTCTGCTCAATAAACATCTCATTTTGGGGATAAGACCGGATGAATAGTTGGGGACATAGAGTGCAAGAAGGAATTCACTCCTACCTAATTAGGGTTAGTAGAGAGGTTATTCCCTTCAAGTGCTGATTTTAGATCTTGAACAAGAGACCTCACCCTCTCATTGGCCTGAGAGGGATTTGATTTATTGATTGGATCACAAATCAATTGTTCATTAGGGGATCAGTGGGACTTAAGGAACAAGAGGTAATTTCGGGGGTAAAACAGAGATTCGACGTAGCCGTTATTACGAACAACCTGTGAAGGGTTAACTTACTAATCATAGTTATATCGAGTGGATATAATGTATCTATAGTGAGGGGAGTTCAGCTATGGATTTTAGTGGAATTACCCATTAGTTAATGAATGGGGGTTAGTTTGGCTAATGAGTGTAACCATTAGCTCGGCTAATGAGTTTAACCATAATCTCGGATCGTTGGAGCCCATGATCTGTAGGTTCGCGAGGTCCCCCTACTAAATCGTAAATGGATTAGCTCTAGAATAGCGTGATAAGTTAATTTGAAGTGTTCAAATTAGAATTAAATGAAATTGGAGGAATGATATTTAAATATGATTTAAATATTTGAATATGGAATTTTATAAAAATTAATTTAATATTTGATATNTGGAGGAATGATATTTAAATATGATTTAAATATTTGAATATGGAATTTTATAAAAATTAATTTAATATTTGATATTAAATTAATTATAATTATTTATTTATTTTATTAAGAAAATTAATTTATGAAATTAATTTTGTAAAATTAATAATATTTTCAATTTTATCAAAAGAAATTGATTTATGAAATCAATTTATCAAAATTGAAAAAGAAGAAAAATCACAGCATTTTCCATTGTCTTCTTCCAAGTAGCTCACTAACAACCCACTCTTCAAGCTTCATTAACTCCAAGCATGAACTGCATCTCACACAACAAATCTCTTTGTATGAATATCTACAATATATTGAAGAGATTGGAGTGTTTTGAAAGTAACGCAACCGATCAAATTTTTCTGAAAAATTCGTGAGAGAAGAAGTTGTTCTTCTACTAGGTTGCTGTTGTGAGTTTGTCTTCTATTCCCTTAATTCAGGCTTATTTTGAGTCCCACAACTCAATCTAGAGTACCAAGAGGATAGTAGGGAAGATCTTGGGGTGGTCTACAATAAGATTCAGAGGAGATTTGTAGCTGGATTCGAGCTTAGAGAAAGTTCTTCAAAGGTATGTCACGAAACCCCTTTATTTCTGTCGAAGCATGCTTTCTTTTCTGCTATAATTAATGAATTAGAGTGCTTATGGATTCTGGTCTCTTCCGTTGCACGATGGTACGTTCCAACAGACATATGGTGAATCTGGCAGCTAGGAGAAGACTAATGAAGATAAGTTGCAAGAGGAGAAAGATGTGAGGTGACAATTGCATGCCTGGGAAAGTAAAATGTAAGATGGAAAAGAAAGAAGATGTTAAAGCATGCAAAAGAGTAAAAGTGGGACAAGATGGGAGAGAGGAAAGATTCTATGAAAAATCTTCTCGGGAGTTGACATGTGGCAAGGAGAGAAACATGGAAAGACACAACACGAGATGATGTGACAAGACAAAAGGAAGACCTTGATCGTGTCAAGGCCATGGTCGACCGTCCAGAGGCTAACGTTTAGCCAAGCATGAAGAAACAAGGATCTTTTTATTGGAATAAGCACGAAGAATTCGACCAAGAGCACCAAAGTCCACCATTTGAAGGTAGGCAGGCTAACCCCGTTTAAGTGCAAAAGGATGAAAACCAGGAAACTGATTAAATACAATGATGATTTAATCGACACTTTCAAGTAGGCTGGTCAAATTAGGATTACCTAAGGTTGACAGAAATAGTCAAGTTCGAGTATCTATGCCCCTCAAGATAGGATGGACACAGTATCAATAACTGCCTCAACGATGCTTAATTGTGGTAAATGTGCATCAGCAACCTAGTTGGGCTTTAAAAAGAAAGAGAGATGTGGTAGATATTCCCGGCATGGCCATGGATCCAAGAATGATCTTGGCGAGGAGCGACTTTCTTGTGGTAGTCTCAAGTTCGATATGGTTATACCAAAATAGCGAGGTTGGTACGCCATATAATAAAAGGAGTAGGTCGAACAGGAAGGATGGCAAAGGCAATTATCGTACTCCTGAGTTTATATTGGTGTACAGAAATAGTAACACATTAATACTTACAATCAAACTTAGAAGTGGGGGTTAATATTATAGGTGATTTTAGACCCAAGAGAAAAATCGTAAAAAGTCAAGTTCAAATCAGCTAAAAGGCCAAGGCATACAAACATAAGGTCAAAAAGGACAAGAAAGCAGACACGAGAATGAGTCAAAACCCAAATTACGAGGTTTGACCTTGGCTCGAGGCCAACCCAAAGAGAACGACCCAATGGTGGGCCGTGCAAGGAGATATGTCCATAAAAGAAGATTATGGCTTAGAAAATAACTTAGAAACCTAAGAGGAAAAGGCTTGAGGGGAAAACTCAATAATAGAAGATCGAAGTGCCGAATAAAGTATGTTCATTTAGATACTAAAATCTTCTTCTTGTTTCATTGTCCTCCTTGCTAGCTTAAACATTGGAGCCTATGGCTAGCACCACACCGGTGTTTAGATTCTCTATTTTGCAGAATAGGTTCTTCCTAAAATTATAAATTCATCGATGTTGTCATGTGTTGATTGGGAATCTTAACCTTGATCAAATTTTGGAATCAACAAATATAATTCTGCATTTTAAAATTTTAAATTCAAAATTTGGATACAATAAAAACATAAAATTGTTTTTAGAATTTGTACGGTTTGGATCACAAAATTTGAAACAGCTTTCAGAAACAAAATTCAATTGCATGCCAAACATATATTTGCTAAACCGAGTAAATTTGATAACATAGAATAGAATCTGAATTGTTAACCACACTCGCTCATAATCTTTTATTATATTGTGGTCTTCCTTTCCTAACAAATTTAGATAGAGAAATATTGCTTTCCTCAACTAGATATATAAAAGTCCAACCATGCTTATTATTCATTGGCAAGTGAAAGATTGTTGGAACACAAAAAAAATTAAGGGAAAATATATATATGTGAAGGAGATGTGAAATAATGTTGTAATCATTAAGGTTTGGTTTAGGTTTCTTTGTGATTTAAAAAATGACACTTTAGTTTTTCATATTTAGAAAATATTATAGCTCGCTTGTGTATCAATATCTCATTAGTCAACTCGCGGTCAACTTCACTCAATGATCGTTTAGAACTATTTTTAAAATTTAAGATTAAAGTGTCACTTTTGAAATTTAGAAGACCAAATAAAAACTTAAACCTCAAATTTCAAGGATAAAAATATAATATTTATTTGATATTATTCTTATTAAAACATATGGAAGTACTTCCACGTGTTTGAAAGTATTTTTAGGTGGTCTTGTCTTAGAGGAGATAAATTGTCTAGTGGAGACAACTGGAAGGATATGAGGTATGGACAGTGCAAATAAATTGTCTATTTAAGGTGTGACCATTCTCATTTTCTCATTTTAGTAGGATTTAGGGGCATTTAGAGTTAAAAGTGTGGACTTGTGAACTTTAGGGTGTATTTGATTCAAAGATGGGAAGTAAGAATTGGGAAGTAGGAGTTGTGAACTCTAGGTCTCGTTTGGTCCAAGGAGTTTATGAGTCTCGTTACAAAAAAAACAATTTTACATCTTTTAACTTCTTACATCGTGTACCTCAAGTGTAAGGAGTTAATAAAATATAAAATTGTTGTTTTTTTAGTAATAGGATCTACCAACTCCTTGGTAAAAAAGAGTGTATTTACGGTCCTCTACTTCTCAACTCTTTTGCCCAAACATCCCTTTAAGACATAGCTAATTTTTGTCAACTCACCATATTTTAATTGATTAAGGACATTATACCATTAAAAAAAATCATTCTAATGTTTTCGTAAGTGTATTTAAATTATGTGACTCAAATATGGTAAACATTTTTAAAACAACTTTTTTATATTTTCGATTTCATGTCTCAAATCTACTGATAAACACTTTTAAAATAACATGTCTCAAATCTACTAATAATTACTAAACATCATTAAAAAGAATTGATATCTATTCCTCATTCCCATAAATTTTTCAACCTTTTTTTTCTTGAGGCTATGAAAATTTAAATATCTTGTAGCTAAAAAAAAACTTCATTTTCACCTCTCCCCTCCTCCCCTCCTCCCCTCCTCCCCTTTCCCATTGGATATTGCATGCATGTGAAGGAATTTCCCTACTCCCTTCCAACCATACAAACCCAATCCTTCTCTATGTCTCTTTAAATTGAGTAAAGAAAGAGAGAGGGGCAAAAAAGGCAATAATGATTGGAGTGTGGAAATGGGAAATCTTTGCAAATCTGTTGGCCATGAGGCTGATGATGAAAGGTTTTGTATATATATATTTATATTGGTCATTTAAAAACAAACCAGAAGATGGTTTTTTTCTTCCATTTTCCTAAAAAGAACAACAAACAAAAATGTTTGAAACTTTTGTCTTGGAGCTGAATCTGTGTGCCATAGCTCTAGGTTTTTGTTTCACATTCAAAAATCCCAACCCACTCTTCACATCTTTCAGTAAAAAATCAATATAATATTAAACTTTGGGACCAAAACAAAAATGGGAGCCAAAACCAGCAAGGATAATGACTCCACAAGGCCTCCCTTGTAGAGGCAACTTTTTCCATAACAAAAGCTCTTATAGATTTTCCTTCTAGATAAACTATTGAGAATACGATCAAAGTCTCACATCGACTAACATAAAAAGATATATGGTCGTAGATTTATAAAAGAGGACAATACAATCTCTAATGGTATATGACATTTTGAGTGAAACCAAAAGTAAAACCACGAGAACTTATGTCTAAAGTGAACAATATCGTACAATTATGAAGTTATTTAGAAGTTTGTTATCTTTAACACAAATAACATACCAAACTATGCCTTGTTTTAAATAAACTCCATCTACTTATACTTTCACTTTTTTGAAGAAACATCTCATTAACAAGATTTTTACAGTGACAAATCAGGCGTATGATCCCATAACATAAAGATATGCCACTTTACAAGGTTGTTTGCATAGTAGACAAGCTTAATTAGGAGTTTTCGTTACAAAAACGGGTTTTAGGGGGCTCTGATAACTTATTTGATAGGAATGTGAGGTCTCTTGATTTTTCCTATGTGAGATTCTCAACATGCCCCCTCAAGATGGTGCCTTTTGGGTTCACCATTCTTGATCAGATCTCAATTTTTTTATTAGACTGAATACCCATTTGGGTTTTATAGGTTTTGATAGCATATTTGATGGTATGGATTTTCATCTCAAAACCAATTAGTAATGGGAAGAATAATTCATCTATCTTATGAGAAATGTGAGGACCCTTGGTTTTTCAAATGTGGGATCCTCAATATGCCTCCTCAAGATGGTGTCTTTTGGGACCGAATACCCATTTGAGTTTTATAGGTTTTGATACCATACATGATAGTATGGGATTTCATCTCAAAACCAATTGGTAATGGGAAGAGTAGCTTTATAAGAAATGTGATGATCCTTGGTTTTTCCAATGTTGGATTCTCAACAGGTTTGACGACATTAAATTTTTGCATGACAACCTCTCAAACCAATCTACTATAGTTTAGAGAGTGCATGAACTTTGACTAATCTCACAAGACAACCGTCAAAAGCCCTACTACATTTGATTGTCAAGAGAATTTGAAAGGGTTAAAAAAAAAAACTTAGAAAAAAAGTTTGAAAAGCACCATTTATGCTCTGATGAGGGAGATATCAAGGATTTTCCTTATTGATCTCAACCAAAGATTCAAACATACAATCTCTAGGATATAGGTGTTACTTAAAGACCGTGGCCTTAGTCAATAGGGTCATCCCTTGAAGGGGACATGTTTACTCCCCAATAATCAATTTTAACTAGGCCAACTCTTTTTCACCCGAACTCATTCTATGTCCAGTTAACTCAATCACAGACATGACTAACTGTAAAGGCATATCTCTACAATAATATGATCTTGTCCACTTTAGGTATAAACTCTAATGGCTTTGTTTTTGTTTCACCCCAAAAGGTTTTGTGCCAATAGAGATAAATTTTTTTAGTTCTAGCTCACTTCATTGCCAATTATTTCCTTATCAATATTTCAATTTGAGTTTCATTTTAGTTGTTTTGAGCTTGTTGAGCTTCACTTTCATCTTGTAGAATCTCATTATCTCCTTCATTAATCAGCTCTTTATGATGCCACTTGTTTTTTTTATCAGTTCCCCTCACTCATATATCATAAATCTTTCCCTTATCTAATCAATGCGGAACTTTGGTCACATTCCAACAATTTATGGATCAACCAACTCATTATGATTAACTACAATTTAGAAGTTAAACAGACAAACAGTACATCTTACTTTTGGTACCAATGATTGTCTTGAAAAATGAGCCAAAAGTTCATCATCTATTTGAGAGTGTGTAATTAATTTAAGTTATCCAAAAACAAAGAGTATGTGCAAATTGCACAATACAAAATGTACACAAAAAAAGAAGAAGAAAAACTACCAACCAACTCTGTCCCATTCCTGTTTCCTTTTTGCTATCAGTGTGTGGGGGCATAACCTTCAAACTTTGGCTCTCTTTTACTTACTGGTATAAACATTAGTAATTGATATATTCAGCCAAACAAAAAAAATAGAACTCATTATCCATATTAAATATAGCAGTCAAAGCAAAGCATCACTCTCTCTTATCCTTCAACTTCAATCATTTAATGCATGCACAAATACAACTCCTACTTCCTTCTATATATATATAGTCCCATGTCTCTAGTAGAGAATATCGAATCTCGCCTACGGTCGACAGACAACGGATCAATCAGGATTACGATTTACAACGACGAGATGATGGAAGGAAAATCGAAGAAGGGAAAAAATTTAGCAACTCAAGTTTTAGAGTATGCAAAGTGGTGGTTTTGTTGGGGTGTGAAAGAAGAAAAAGAAATTCCTAAAGATGTTCCAAAGGGTTATTTTGTAGTATATGTGGGTGAAGAGTGGAAGAGATATGTTATTGAGATTGGTGTGTTGAAACATCCTTTGTTTAAGATATTACTTGATTCTGCTGAGGAAATGTTTGGATTTGCTAATGGTTCAAAACTATATTTACCTTGTAAGGAGTGTGTTTTTGTTAGAATTCTTCAATGTGTAGATTCTTCTTTGTAGAATTCTTACAACTTTCCCTTCTTTTGAACTTGAGTGGAAATGTAAATGCTCTAATGAATTGGAAACGTAACCAATGTTTTGTTTTGTTTTGTTTTTTCTTTTGAATTCTTGGGTGGTAGATAGAGCTTCATTTCATATTCATGACAATTCGATATTGGTTCGCTAGGTCTAGACTTATTTAGCTTTATCTACACTTGTCATATATGAAGGCTTAAATTTGGTTAGTGATGATAGTGTTACTCTTCTACGTACCTAAATCTTGAGTATACAATTTAATTGTTCATGCTCAAGTTTATTGCCTCAATGCTCATTGATTTTTGTAAATTTCATTTAAAAAATGAAAGTTGTCTCAAACTTCGTTCACAATTGTTCATGCTTAAATTTATTGTTGATTGTAAAATCCATATAGGAAAATTCATCTGACATTCACATGCCCTCCAAATGGGTAAATTTAATTTGTAATTTTAGGGAAGAAAGATAACATGTAAGACAAAGAAGAAAAACATTGGTGTGGTGTATGCCATAGAATCTCTAATGCTTAAATCAATATTTAGCAAAGGTGATTTAAACAAATGGTCAGAGCAAGCTAGGAATAGAAAGGACTTGCCTTTTGTAGAGCTAAGGTCTTTTATTTATAAAGGGGTGAACCTTAGGATTCCTAATCTGAAAAGGACATGGAAATGCCAATTTGGGGCGACTACGGGGGCTAAGACCATGACCCACGTGAAGTCAGCCCCCATGAAGGGAAGAGAGTAGCCTCGGTATACATAAAGTGATCTCTCGAAGGGAAGAGAGTGCCCTCGGCCTCAGCCTCTTAGGCCGAGGCGAGCATCTTCAGTCGCTCAACCCTTCTCCTAGTCTCTTCCTCCCTTAGCCTATTTCTTGCACTCCTTTGGCTCACATGTGACTAGTGTTATTCTTATTTTACATTTAATGTTATGCTCTTTCAACTTGTAACCATTAGTCTAAAATTACCATAAAAGCCATAATGCTATTTTTTTCCTAAAATTTTATCAATTTCATGGAATCTACAATGGGGTATTTGGGGTGAGGAGATGAGATGAGATGAATTGAGATATGAACTCAACTCATTATTTGGGAGGCCAACTTCGTATGTCACCGACATTTTATACCATGTCTATCAATAGTGCACTCAGCCCACATCACCACTGATGCATTGTTACTTAATTCTGGTGACCACCTTCAACGATCAACTTCGCACGACCATCTTCGACAGCCAACTTCAACAACCACCACCTGCGACCAACTCCGGTAACATCCAACCACTACTGTTGACAGCCAACTCTAGCAACCTCTAACCGTGGGCATTCTACTAACTCCAACAACTATTATTTCAAATTATAACTACTACAAATTTGGGTTTTGTTGACGCTCGTGACATAAAACCGTCAACAAAACCTTAATATAAAGTTTAAGAATAACTATGAATTTAAAAATACATATAAAACATCAATAAATGTTTATGTTTATGTTTAAGTTGACGCACAAAATAACACCTTTATTGACATAAAAGTATGTAAGTTCCATCAAAACATTGAATTCCTGGTTTGTTGATTAGTTCATAGTATTTTATAGTCATTTTATATAGTAATTTAATATTAATAAAATCACACATTAATAAAATCACTTTTATCATGTAAGAAATCAAACTTGTATGTAAAAATACTTTTGAGAAAAAAAAACACCTTTGTTGATAGAAAAGTATGTATGTTCCATCACAAGGTTGAATTTCCAATTTTTTTATTAGTTCATAGTATTTGATAATCGTTCTTTATAGTAATTTAATATTAATAAAATACTTTGATCATAGAAAAAAATCAAACAAACTTGTAGGTAAAAAAACTTTTGAAAAAAAATTGTTAGACCCATGAGTGTTTTTATTTTAAAAAGTTTTTATTTTGAGGAAAAATTATCAAACACATGAGTGTTTTTATTTTAAAATTTTTTTATCAAAAGTGTTAAAATAAAAATGATTTAACTAGAATTGTCTCATGCACAAACTTGTAAAATGATTACTTAAATTAAAAAAAAAAAAAATGAATTGCATGATCGATCCAAAAGTAAACCTTAAACCTCATTTTTCAAAACTCTCAACACTATATGTGTGCTTAACAAATAATAAAATAAAGTGTAATTTATAGTTTTCTAAATATATATATATATATATATATATAGAATTATTGAATAAAAAAGTTTTCAAACAAAAATAATCATTATACAAATAGATTATTTATGTAAAAAAAAAAAATACTGCCACTAGATAGCCCTAACATATGAACTCAGCACCTGACATATGAACTCTACTAAACATATAAACTCCACAGACATATAAACTCAACTAAGCACACCAAACAACCTCTAAGAGAAGTTTTAAAACGATTTTTGGAGCAACATTTTCTAAAATTTAAAGTTAAAAAATGACAACAATTATCTTATGTTTTTTTTTTTTTTTAGTAGTTTCAATTGGGTGATTTTGAATATGAAGCAGTAAAATTTTACTGCGCTTTCTATTCTGGCTGACATGTTAAATTTGTATCCTCAGCATATGCGGAAGTAAATATGATCAAGACATCAACCTTTTTTTTTCTTTTTCTAAAGAATTTTAAGGAAAATGTTGGTAGCAAAAAGAGTGTTTTATCTTTCCACATAAGAGGAAACAAAACAGTCTAAATGATTTTTACCTAAAATAATTTCCCTTTAAATAATTACAGGTTTTCCATTTTATAATACTATTTAAGCATGTTCCATATTTTCGTAAGTACTTCCTGGAATATAGCCGTAGCCGATAAGTTTGAAAAGTAGTTTATTTATTAGTAAAAACAAGAAAACCCTTCCCACTAACTTCAGTAATCAGATTTCCAAAAGAAGTTGGAATTAATAATAAAACAGATGCTAATTGATTTGTTTGTTAAATAGCCTAAACAAAAATGTAAAAGTGGGTGTATCGGGCATAAAGTAAAGTAACTACTATCAGTTTCAAAGTTGGAAATTCGAATTACTTCACATCATCTGAAACTCAAAAAAAAAAAAGTTTGATATTCTCTTCCTGTCATTTTTAATTATGAAATCTTGTTTTGTTAGATTGAATCCACTCTTTGTTTTAGTTTGGCCTAAGAATATCTTTATATACATTTTTCTCATAAAAAAGTACATCTTTTCATTTTTCATTTTTTTTTTTTAGTTATATAGAACAACTAAAAACAGAAAATAAAAATTAGGGTTAATTCAGATTGGCACACTACCTATTAAACCAGTGGTTCAAGATAATATGTAAGAGTGTGTATGATTCACCAACTTCATAAGTTCAATGTTAAATAACTCAACTCCACAAACTTCAATATTGTGCACATTTATTAAGAAATTTCATCTTCTCATCTCTCTTTTACACATTTATCAAGAAAATCTACCTTCACAACTTTTCTCTATGAAGTTTGAACACACATTTCCTAACTCCATATTTCATAATTCAACTCAACATCCCAAATACCTCCTTTAACTTACCTTAATTGGAATATATCAACAACTATCACCGGTGAGATATTTTTTAGAAAGCTTCAACTTAAAATGGATATGAATTCAACCTAAATGATAGAGCCAAAATTCTTCTTGATCAGTTTAAAGATACATCCAAGATTACAACTTCAGTACTAAAGATACATATGGTTCAAGATTAAACTAGAGATCAGTTCAGCTTCAGAGTCTAGCTCAAATGAAATTTTTCATCCATATCCTGGATGAGAAGAAATACTCAAGAAAAATTGGACATTCAAAAAAGAATCGACTCCCACGCTGGATGGATGGATTTAGGAGTAAATATGTAGGCTTTCATAATAAAGTACTACAGAGGATGAGGTGAAAATTGCTGCTACCCTACCATGGAAAGGAAGAATGTGATAATCCTGCACTGAACCAAAGCTGTTTAATTGTAGTCGGGTTTCTCCGGGTAGGTGCAGCCTGACCTTTGGATTATCACATTAGACGCATAGCAACCGGCTTTCACACAGTCTTCAATGGGCTTCTCTTGAACAAGTTGAGATAAGAATCCCCCAACAAATGCATCTCCTGTTGCAAGAACGACAATCACAAATCGAAAGAGGAGAAAACCAGCTTCAATATTGAAAGAAAGGTACAACTACGCGTGCCCTCACAGTATAACTTAATAAATTATACGATAAATGGGGGGATGCAGAAGTATTTCAATAAAAATTCCCTAAGAAAAGTATATATTGACTTGCCAATCTGGACATAGCTTAGTGTGATGGTTAAGTTTCTAGCTAGAGAATGATTGAACTCAAAAAAAAATTAACTCAGAATTTCCATGCATTTGCCAAGTAGAGAGATGAAGACCATATACCTGCCCCATTGGTGTCAACCAACTTCTCCTTGGGCAACAAAATAACAGGGAACAGTTTTGCCTTCCCATCTTCAGCAACCACCACAGGATCAGCACCTTGAGTGATAACAGTGATCCTCTTGCGTGTTCCCGAAGCCTTTGGCCACTGGGAAATCTTTATGGCAATCTCCTCGACATTGTCAGTCTAATCAGAAAAGACACCTAAACTTAGTGATCTGTGAGAGAGCTTCAGTTCAGTTTTTCGATTTAAGAGCCCAAAAGAACCTTCTGAAAATTACCTCCCATCCATGAACTTTTGAGAAGGTTCTTGCTTCTGTCTCGTTTCCAAAAACATAATCCATGTACCTGTATCAAAAATCAAGCCAATAGTCCATTACAACAATCGTGACCAATGAAGCCAGCGACTAAGACCATCAGAAAGGAAAAAGTTCCACATCCATTGCATTAAAGATGGTAGAGAAAAGGGCACAAGACTTACGGCAGAGCTTTCTCCTGCACATCTCTGAAGAATTCACAAATGAAAGGAGCAGAAAGATTCATGCTGAAGACCTGCAAAGCACAGTAACTTTTCTAAAGTGCTGAAACTAGAATTCAAAGGAATTCTATTCAAACAAGTGTGGAAATGTCACCTTGTTGTTTGCAGCAGCATGAGCGGCAACGAGTTGGATGGACTCTGGGGAAACCGTCAAGAAAAATCCAGCAATATAGAAGTATTTTGCCTGTTCCACTGTTCAAAAATAAATTTGCATTGAGGTCAGACCTGTTGGCTGTTGTGAGTAACATATGGTCTCTAGATACACGGGAGAGGGAGGGAAAAAAAAGGTATGGAGTGGAGGAGAAATGAGTACCGAGTGCCCAGTTTTCAGGTTGCTTCAAGTGCTCAGTTTTGTAACAGTTTGCTGCTGACAAGTTAGCAACAAGTGACCTGTGAATTGTCAATATAAGTTATACTTGACTTGACATGAAATATGGACATTTATAGTTCTGATGCATGTAAGTACAAATTATATGTTATCTGGTTGATAGGAATTTAAGTAGAAATATTAACAATGAAACATGAAAAGGAGTTTATCACCTAGTTTCAACACATAGAAATTTAAATGAACTTCAAAAAATTAGAAAAAAGTAATACTACATTGTTTCCAAAAGCTTAGTCACATAAAACATTTTTATAAACATGAAAAGAGTGTGAGCATAGTATGAACACAAAGATATATGTTTAACTAGATAAAATCACTTTAAGGGGATTGAACATCAGATGAAAATACCTCTCACCACCAACAACACAAACAGCACATGTACCGGTGGGAGTAGTTTCATCCTCGTAATATTGTACCTAAATACATTTGATTTCATATTAATCATAGACATTTCTAGTAGATAATTTGAAACTACTAGACAGTTGAAACATGTGCCAGACATACATTGACACCAGCAAGCTTTGAGTTTTTCTTCATTTCCTCCCCAAATTTGTCCTTTCCAATGGAACCAATATAACTAGTAGCACCAGGAATTTGAAGCATCCACTGAAAATACCGAGAAAATATCAAATAGGATCAAAGGAGAAGTGAAACTTGATTTCATAAAACTGTATTCGGGGTAAAATGTCACCAATGAGGCTACAACCAACCTGAGCAACTTTAATGGAATTCTGAGTGGCACCTATCAGGTAACAAAAATAACGTATTTACACAAATGATCAAGTAAGAAGAGGTAAATATTCAGAAGCACTTGAAAAAATTATTAAAAAAATCAAAATACCTCCAGCAATATATTCCACATTGTCTTTAGCAGCCAGTTCCTCGTACCTTCACAAATTCATCAGTAAAAGTTGTAATGTTAGGATTTAAGTTAGGATTTAAGCTTATAAACAAAGTAAAGAACGCATGATACAAAACAATCAACCAACACAACGCTCACCATTGAAAACAAAATCATTAGGAACTAGAACTACACAACACATATCTTCCATTTACAAATTCATTTGCCTGTTTCCTAAGGAAAAAAATATGCAACTTCAAACCAATCAACCATACTTCCTCCCGAATCCGGATGAATCTGTAGGGAAAAACTAGAATACCATGATTGCAGATGAAAAAGAGTAAGAAAGAAACTCACATGGGCAAATGTTTCTCTTCGGCAAGAATAGCATTGTTTAACTTGATATCATATCTGCCAATAAGAAACATAAATTAATCGATAACACATTGCTACAGAGCTTCTTCCAACAAAAACCAATATATACATTCATAACAATACACAGCAAATCACAAGCGTGCATTAGTCGCTACTTTACACTACACTGTCAAAGCACCAGAAAACCTAACGCGTATAGATCTTGTATTAATTTCTCCCGCAAAACCAAAGTGTACATAAAGAAACAGAAACAAAAAGTGACAGATCTGCCATGTAAAACCTAAACCACCTCCAAAATACTTAGATCTATTCTGTAAACGTCTCATTCACTTGTTTTCGTGATGCATTGGAGCAAAATAATGGAGAAAAGAAAAAACAAGAGAGAGATGGAAGCGAGCTTACTTCTGCAAGAAATCATTGTCGACGACGGCGGAGATGTCAAGCAGGGGGTTGCCCATTCCCAAAATGATCTTCTCGTACGCCATTAGAGGTAGATTTTGAAGCTGAAGAACCGAGAGAAACAAAGAAAGAACAATGAACAGCTTATTGGAGAAGAAGAGAAGGCAATGTACTTCGGAACTTTTGAAGGAGGTCACTGAGAAGAGAGTCACTGTTACGCGTCACCCCCCTTTTTATTATTACCTTTTAAGAGTCACTTTTTATATTAAAACAGAAAGTTAATTATTTTATTATTTTATTAATTAACTAATTACAAGCTTTAATTTGTGTCTATTTAATATCTCAACTTTTAAATTATCTAACAAAATTTATAATTTGTCATTTTCTTTTATTTGAACGGTCTATTTCCTCCTTAAAAATTTTTCTTTCACTAATATCATGTCATGAACATTTTTAAATTCAACCACGGATGATGAAATTCGAACATCTGATATTTAAGAAGGTATAACTGTTGGACTTGTGCCCTAAATTCTTGTAACGGATTTGTTTATTAATTTAATTATTACTTCTGCAATATTAATTTAATCATTAACCAAAAAAATCTAAGGTTATCACATGTAATCTCGAATAGTATGTAGTTGACCTACAAGGTGGATCATGTTCTAGAGATAACCTAAAAGGTCTATAGTATATGGATAAAGTTAGGGTGTCTTATCCTATGGATACGGCCTACTTTATAATAATTACAAATCATTTAATCTAAACTATTCATGTGGAAACATGTGAGTAAGATATCTATACAAATAGTTTGTATAAGACCGGACCGCGAAATATTTAATCTCTCTTTGTAAATTCAGTTATAAACTCTTTTCTATGAGGTTAGCCCTTTGATTTGCATGAGTGAAAGTGATCCAAGTTGTCGACTCAATAAGCCTTACTATTTTTGGGACTTGACTAAATGGGGAGCTGTGAACATGGTTTCACAAGATGGAATTCACTCTTTCTAGGGTAAGTGATGAGTAGTTCCCTTAAATATTAGTTTTGGATCTTGAACAAGATGTATCGCCCTCTCACTGGCCCAAAAGGTACTTAGTTTATGGTTGGATCATAAACAAATTGTTCATTAGAAATTAGTAGAACTTAAGGAAAAGAGGTAACTATAAGGGTAAAATGGACGCTTAGCCCAACTATAATTATGAACAACTCGTGAATGATCAACTTGCTTATACTGATTATATCCATGGACACAACTTGTCCTACAGTGAGTTTAATTATGAGTCTATAGTGGTTTGCCATGTAATTAATGAACGAAGGTTAATTTAATTAAAGAGTTTAATTAATTAATCTTGGATCATTGGAAATTATAATCTGTAGGTCCATAAGGTTCTCTTACTAGTTCACCACGGACCAATATCGATCAATTACGTTGAAAGAATATTTAAAATGTTCAAATTTATGAGGAAAAATATTAATTGTATTTGATACAATTAATTACATGATTTATTATAAAGCTTATTTGGATGAGATTCAAATTATAACTTTATAATATGGAGAACTGATTTATTTTAATATAATTCAAATAATTAATTAGTTATTTGGATGAGATCTATATAAATAAATAAATTATTTAATTTGAAAAGATTCGAATTAAAAAGATAACGGGAGAATTGATTTATTTGAATATAAATCAAATAATTAATTATTTGGATGAGATCCATATAATTAAGTTATTTAATTTAAATAAGATTTAAATTAAATAATTGGAGAAAGAATTAATTAATGGGGGATTTTTATATATAGAAAAGTGGGCCAAAATGTTAATAATTTATAGTAAAAAAGATTAAGAAATGGTTAAAGCACAAACCAAACCCAAAAAAGATGTAAAATACTGAAAAAGCCCAACCCAAACACCAAAAGAGAGAGAGAAGACGGCGACCCTAGCTGGAACCTGACCCAACCACGATTAATTGACGCGATTTTCTCCGAGGATTTTATCCTCCAACAAACAACGCTTCTTCTCCTCCAATCCTCTCCATTTCATCATTCTCTCAAAATCAATTTCCTCTTCTTCTTCTTCCATCGACTCTGCTTCACCTTTTTTTTTCTATTTACATCCTTTTCCGTCCGCTGCTTCATTTTCATCCTCGTCTGCTGCTTCTTAGTCCCTGTCTGCTGCTTCTTAGTCCTTTTCTTCTTCTTCTTAATTCTTCTTTCGCTGCTGCTTCTTGCTACATCTTTCTTCTACTACTACATCAGTAATTATTCAATTTCAAAAGGTATAACTCTTTTCTTTTCTTCTTATCAATTTATGAGTGATTATGATTATTAAGTCTAATTTTAGTTTCTTATTTAGCGGTAATATTTATTAACCCTGAATTTTGTATACATATGGTAAGCAACATCAAAAGAAAGATAGTTAAAGGAGAAGAATCATAAAAAAAACAAAAGAAGACAAAAACTCAAAAGGGAGAATAAGGAAAACTAAAATCAAAGGTATAAACAAACCTATGATAGACATTGATAGTGGTATAGCACTATCTATCGGTGATATAAAGTGATGAAACATTTTCTCATATATGTTTGGCCTGATTGTATATGTTTTGATATTTGATTGTTTGGCTAGGAGCTACTTATTGGATTGTATATGTTTTGATATTTGTTTGGTTTTCAGTTTAATTTGATTATAGAGTCCACTTCGTGGTTTAGTCATGTTGTGATATAAAGAAAAGAAGTACATAGAAAATGATAGAAATCTATCAATGTCTATTACAAATAGACACTAATAAACTATTATTAGTGTCTATATGTAAGTGTTCTATGTTGTCTATCATTCATACCACTACCAATGTATACATATGTTTTCTTAGATATGTTTAATTTGGGGTTACTTACAATTGGTGTTTTGATATTTCTTTTACAGTTGGTGTTTTTTTCATTCATGGACTTCTTACACTTGATGTCATGCTTTAGTATATAAAGAAGTTTATCACTGTCTATCACATTTCTGTTGGGGTTGATGCTTTAATTCTCGTAGAGTCCTATAGTTTGTAAACCTTGTATGAACAAACATTTCTATGATTAATAATACTTGATATTTTATTCACTATGTCTATGAAATATATGATATTTTAGTTGCATTAAACTAACATCCAAGGTTATCATTGTAACTTAAATATGTATGTAGAGACATACAGGTAGATCATGTTTAAGTGATAACGTAAATAGTCTGTAGTATATGGATAAGGCTAGGTACCCTATCATAGTGACGCTACAAGTATGGCCCGCTTTGTAGGTGTTACTGATATTGTAAAGTGCTACAAATGATCTAATCCTGATCATTCATGTTTTAGACATACAAGTGGGGATATTCTATACAAAAGAGTTTATATAAGATCATACCACGAAATATTTAGTCTCATTATATAACGTTGTTCATAATAGAGACGTTCATTTCACTAGGATAACTATAGGTAACATGACTTTAATCCTGAGTGAGTTGTGAACTCCTACCTATGAGGGTGGTCCTTTGATTTGTATGGGTGAAATTGGCCAGATCGTCGACTCAACAAGCCTACCATTTTAGGGATTCGTCTGATTGAAGAGCTGGGAACTCAGCTACACAAAATGGAATTCACTCCTTCCCCGAAGCAGGGGTAAGTAAATAAATTGCTCCCTTAAGGGTTGATTCCGGGTCTTGAATAATATGGCGCCACATCCTCTCTTGACCAGAGAGGGGTTTAGTAATAGTGGACTATGATCTATTGTTTATTAGAGGGATCAGTGGTACTTAAGGAGTTAGATGTAACTACAAGGGCAAAACGATAATTTGGCCTAATTGTACTTACGAGCAATTTGTGAAGGGTCATTGTTCTGTTGATTGGTTATATCCAATGGACACAGAATTATATCTACAGTGTGAAGAGTGCAGCTGTCGGTCTTTATTGGAGTGCTCAATAGTTAACGGATGGTGGATAATGTGATTAAAGAGTTTAATTAGTTATTCACGTACGGTTGGAGCTTCAAGCTACAGGTCCATAAGGTCCCCTTGGTAGCTCAAAGGATTTAAATTGAGAATAAGTTTTTGGGTTAATTTAAAATTTTCAAATTAATAAGAGGGAATTTAATTATATATGATATAATTGAATTAATTCAATTATATATGATATAATTGACATAATGTATTTGATACATTATTATTTAATTGGAGGAATAAATACTTGAATATGATTCAAATATATTTTCTATGAAATAGATTCATAATTCTTAAATTTGATATAAATATGATTTATATTAAATGTCATAAAATAGAGAAAAAGAACTATGGATTATATATTGTATACGATGCAATATTAAAACTATAGGTTATAAATATAATATGATAAGTTGGTTATTATATTTATTTATAATTATTAATTATTTGATAATTAATTCCTTTTTTCTCTCTAACCACCCTTAGTGGGAAGTTAATTAGTTTTTGTGGTTCTTGGAATAAAATGAAAATATGATTTTTATTATTTCTAGAGAAGAGTATTACATGATTAAGTTTTCTACACGATTTGTTTGAAAGCCTATGCAATAGACTCAGTTTACTACACGATTGAAGTCTTGTTATGCGATAGTTTTGCCTTCTTTCGATCGTCTTCCTCTTCCAACTCCAAAACACCCTCTAACCAAAATAGTCAGAGCTCACCACTCCCGGATTCTCATACCGAGAATACCAAGGTCACCAAGTGATAGTGTCTTCCTTTGGTTCGAATTGTTGTTTGTTATTGTTCGTTTGGAGTATTCGTGACTTGTTCAACGTGTTCGTGAACGAGTTAGTTCGAGGGATTTACTTGAAGAATAGTTCTTCAAAAGTATAATCTCTAAACTCTTGTTTATTATTCAAAAGGCATGCTGTAATTTATGTTTTGTGCATAATCTATCTGTTTTACTGTAAATGTATGCGTTCAATCGAATTGGGATTTGGACGATCCGCTTTCACTCAAAGGTTCTCTGTAAAATGAGTTCCTTCAATTCCAGGGATTGCAATAGACAGTGTATGTCGCTAATAGAAAGTGATAGATTTCTATCAATGTTCATTGAATGACAATAGTGAGTGATAGTCAATGATAAACTATAAACTGATAGTTGTATGTTTAAACAGGTGGAATAGGAACATGAACATCAAACAATAATGCAAGACCAAAAAAAAGCATTTGAGGATAACAATATGAAGGAAATCAAGCATGAGGATTTCCATTTCCATTAACAGCGGAAGGCATCATTCCAAATTCCATTCAGATTGAATATAAACAATTACAGTACAAGAACGGAAACTAACAGGTCATGCACAAAACGAAATTACAACATGCTAAGATAGAACTCAAAGGAGAGAGTATGCATACCTCTGAAGAACCATTCTTAACGAATCCCTCGATCTGTTCAAAATGCATCCATAGCAACACGAACTCAACAAACAGACTGCTACCAGGTACGAACAACGAACATAGCCTCCATGAACCCAATCGAGTCTCACTCGATTCATAAGCTGAGTGAGGATACCACCACAATGGTTACCTTGGTATTCTCGGTATGAGAATATAGGAGTCGTGGGCTTTGTATGATCTGGCTTGAGGAAGAGACTGGAGGTCTACGATCGAGCAAGTGGGAGATAAGATATTGTCTATCATATAAAAGATGTGCTCGATCGTTTAGTAAAGGCAGCCTATCGTATAGACTTAGCTACTTAATCGTTTAGCTACAATTAGCTGAATGACTATCGTATAGTCAAAGCTAAGTGATTGTTTAGTCTCTGATAGCTATTGCTTAGTGAAACTCTTTCACTTGATAGCTTTTCTTTATGAGTTCTTTCCAAATGAGGCAACTCTTAATTTTAGGAAAACAATTTTCCTTTTTATCTCACGGCTACCATAAAACCACCAATAACCTCCCACTTAATCGGATATTAGAGGAAAAGAAATTAATTATCATATAATTAATACATTATAAATAAATATGATAACCAACTTACCATATTATATTTGTTGGATTGTTCAGCAAGCAGCGGAAGAAACAATGATCAATAAGCACTCTAATTCATTAATTTTGGCAAAAACTAAAGCATGCTCTTGCAGAAACAATTGGGTTTGAAGTCATACCTTTGTAGAACTCTTGAAATCTTGATTTCCAACTACAAATTTCTCCAAATCTCGTTGTAGACCACCTCAAGATCTTCCCCACTATACTCGGTGCTCTAGATTGAGTTGTGGGACTCAAAATAAGCTTGAATTAAGGGAACTTGGAAAAGTACTCACAGCAGCAACTCACTTGAAGAACATCTTCTTCACACGAACTTTTCAACAAAAATTCTACAGATTGCATGCTCCAAATTCATTCCAATCTTCTCAATATATTGCAGACAATCATGCAAAGAAGATGGTTGCATGATATACAGCTCATGCTTGAAGTAATTGAAGCCTAAAGATGGTGGGTTATGGGTAAGCAACTTGAAGATGATAATGGAAAAACCAAAATTCCATTATTTGTGTTTTTCCATCTTTTTCCATCTTTTTCAAATGTTTTCAAAATTGAAAATATTATTAACTTTACAAAATTAATTTTTCTAATAAAATTAATAAATAATTATTTAAACAATTTAAATAATTCTAATTAATTTAATATCAAATATTAAATTAATTTTACACAAATCCACCTTCATATATTTAAATCATATTTAAATATTAATTCTCCAATTCCGTTTAATTCTTAAAAATTAAACGTGTAATTATATCTCAATAATTACTAGTTTCTTTAATTCTAATTTGTTCGTTTCAAATTAACTTATCACGCTACTCTAAAGCTAATCCATTTACGAGCTAGTAGGAGGTCCTCACAGACCTACAGATCATGGGCTCCAACGATCCGAGATTAATTGGCTAAACTCATTAGACCGAATTAACCCCCATTCGTTAACTAATGGGATACTCCACTAAAGCCCATAGTTGAACTCCCCTCACTGTAGATATATTATGTCCACTCGATATAACCATGATTAGTAAGTTAACCCTTCACAGGTTGTTCGTAATAACGGCTGGGTCAAATTTCTGTTTTACCCCCAAAATTACCTCTTGTTCCTTAAGTCCCACTGATCCTCTAATGAATGATTGATTATGATCCAATCAAAAAATTAAGTCCCTCTCGAGCCAATGAGAAGGTGGGGCCTCTTGTTCAAGACCCAGAATCAGCACTTAAGGGAACAACTTCTCTACTATCCCTAAACAACGGGTAGGAGTGAATCCTTTCTTGCACCCTATATCCCTAGCTATCTATCTGGTTTTACCCCTGAAATGGGAGGTTATTGAGCCGACGCTGTTGAGTCAACCCTCACCTATGCAAATCTAAGGATAATCCCGAATAAACAGAAGTTCGTAGTTAGTTCAGGATTGAGGTCAAATTACTTAGGCCATCGCTTTGAAATAGTCAGTCTTAAATAGTAAACAACGTTATAAAGTAAGAGTGACTGATTTCATGGTCCGATCTTGTACAAACCCTTTTGCACAAGATGCCCCCACTCCTCATGTCATAACATGTAATAATTAGGATCACTTCGTTTGTAGCACTTCACAACTCTTTGTAACAATTACAGAGTAGGCCACATCTAATAGTCTTACAAGAATAAGACACCCAACCTTATTCATATACTATGGATCATTTTGACTATTTACTCGAATCTGATCAACTTTTATGTCTCCATATAAAGTTTAAGTACTCATGTAATAGTCAACGGTCTTTTTAGGTTTATTGGATTTCTCATAAGCAAAACATCTATTCAATAACAACTTATTGAATTTTCAGAATAAGTTCTATTGTTTACAAACCACGAGTTTTAGGATATAAAACCCAACAAACTCCCACTTGGACTAAAAACTCCATTAGTAACTAATATATCCAATATGTATGACTGAGTTTCTGAGTTTTATAGAGAAATATAATAAACTAGGGCATCTCATACCCATAGTTTACCATTTGGTATACCCGATATTTCTCCCACTTGCCCTAGGTTATTAAACTGATATTCCTAGTATACTAGGTGATTCTCAAACAATTTAGCTGAGAGAATCATTGTAAAACTGTTAGTGTATAATAGGCTTCTTATTAAACTATATGAGAATGCATCTTATTCTCAATAATGACCAGGAAGTCATACTTTCCTCCCACTACATTGAGGTACTCTTAACTCTTTGAATAAGACGCATCTAATCTGTCTTAACAACTCTTGTTAACAGTCAGATCTAGAAATCTTTAAACTTTCTATACTTTGATCTAGTCGTTTTTAAATATCTTAATATTTGCAAATGACTTTTGACAGTTTGATTCTTAACAAAAGTTGCTATGAGATAGAACAAACACAATTTTCGAAAATGAATATTTCATTTAACACAAGAATATATACAATTTATTTTTTACAAGATAACAAAAGCATGTAAGATCAAGCAGCAACTTCTCGCACTGGTCAAGCTGAGAAAGCGGTCCTCAGGAACAAGTTTTCCTATTTAGCATTCTCTGCTCTCTTCTCGGCAAGGTACTGAGGGCGGTTCTCTTCCAGTGCCCTTCTTCGTTACAGTGGAAACACTTCCCTTTGTCTACGACATTTTTCTTGCTTTTCTTTCCACCGGTTTCTTCTTCCCTTTCCCTTTGTCCTTCTTGACAGGAATACTCTTACTTTGTGAAGAGGAAGCAACATCAAGCTTGGAGGACATTCCTCTCTTCTCAGCAGTAGTAACATTTACCAGACATTTAGTTCTTAACATAGTCTGGTAAGCCTGTAGCTCATTCAGCAGAGTAGTCAAACTATATTCAATTTTATTCATAAGTGCATTTGTGCAGAATTGCAGAAAACTCTTCAGAAGAGATTCTAGAATAAAACCAAATTGACTTCTTTTGTGAATAATAGCGCCATTTACTTCCACCACATTAAAGTGGACCATCATGTCCAGGACATATTCACGAATAGAGGCCCCTTCTTTCATGCGGCTGTTGTAAATGTACTTTATGGCATCCTACCTTAGGGTGAAGGACGGTTGTCCAAACATCCCTCGTAGAGATTCCATAATCTCTTTGGCAGTACCCATATCCTCATGTTTCTTCGCCAAAACATCAAATATGTTGGCAAGGATATAAGCACGAGCTTTATCATTTGCCCTGATCCATCTATCATACACATCTCGAACAGTTTGGTATGTGTTAGAGCTCGAAACGGGAGGATAATCCTCTGTTAAGACAAACCATAAATCGTCTATTACCAGTATAGTGTTCAAATTTGATTTCCAAGTTACATAACTATCCCAGATCAGTTTATCCGATGCCAACAATTGTATTATCGAACTCGTCATTATGAAACTATAAACAAATTCTATAAGTGAATTGCTTTTAAATCCAATCAAGTTTTAGCAAATTAATAATGTACCCAAGATTATTCTTTTACAACGATACTACAACAAGACACTAAATACTATCTCTAGAATAACTCATATTCTGATAGTCATTTAGCTACCGCTTTTGATAAGAAATTACTAACACTTAATACTTTTGTAAGTGTAACCTTCCGTTTTCAGATGTCAAAGGTCGGTCTCAACTATGCTACCGAAGTGGAGAGTCAAGGTTGGGAATGGACCTAAGAAATCCTATCCATTTCTGGAGCTTGAGGTTCTGAATCCTATGTTACAACCCTCCGTGGGGATAACCGTCGTTAAACGACTAGTAAAGGGCCACTTAAAGCTAACCAGTAGGCGCAACATAGGAATCTCACAGTCCAAACTAACGAAAGAGACCGCAGAATATGTTGACACATTTCCTTCACCCACTTACAATGAACTACTTCCCCCGTTTACCTTGTTATTGACTCATACATCCACTTTCCGTATGGAGGTCATTCTCAGGTTGACACAAAATGTCATATGAATCTCACAGTGTAAACTATGTGGAGATGTGGCAGTTGAAATCATATATTTGATTTCTGTTCGAACAATTTCTCCTTATTCATCGAAATCTAGATTTAAGCTAAAAAAATACTTTCCGTATGGAGATCACTCCCAGGGTGACACGAAGTACTGCTTAAATCTAGATTGTGAACTCTTAGAGACGTAAGAGCTAAGAATAACATTTCGTATATGTTATTAATCTCCCATTAAAGTTTTCTAATAACTTTATCATATAGAAGTTATTGAACTCTCATTGAAGTGTTCTATTAATTGGCTTAATTAATACTTAGATTCTTTTCGGCTAATAAAAAAAACCCTAAGTCTAAGTGGTTTATCCAAGTATAACCCTTATAAATGGATTTAAACCTACGATGTCTAGGTGATAAACCGTTTCATTATCTCACATTGTTCACGTATGCTCATAAAACCGGTTACCCATGCTCAATAATTCAGCCACAATCCCCAGGTAGGAGGTGTTTCGTAAACTGTCAACTTAAGTACCCCCAACCTTCGACAGGATTATATACCGGTTGAGATTGTAACCCGAGTTTTACAAGTTTTAATGACATATTTTAACTATTAAAATGAGTGGTTGAGCATGCAGGTTCTTTGTTATGGATTTTAAACGTCTAACCCAATTTTATAACAACTTGCAAAATTTTAGACATACTAAACATCCACAACATACATAAAGGCATATAAATTTCCTTTATAACCGTCCAATGAATGTGATCTTATCATATCATAACATATAAATTAATATCATTTATTAATTATATATTTTCCTCTACTAGATATAAATCATATTTATATCTAATTTCCTCTAAATTAATGTATCTCATACATAAAGTTAATTATATCATATTTAATTAACTTGTTCCATTATATCATATATAATTGAACTCCCTCTTGTCAATTTGAACATTTCAAACTGACATAAAAACTGACTCTCAACTTGTATCCAAGCTACCAAGGAGACCTTTTGGACCTATGGCTCGAATCTCCAACGGTAAGTGAATAGCTGACTAAACTCTTTAGTCATGATATCCACCATCCGTTAACTTTCAGGCATTCCACTAAAGACCGACATTTGAACTCTTCTTGCCATAGATATATTTCTATGTCCATTGGATATAACCAATCATCAGTACGATGACCCTTCACAGATGTTTGTAATTACAGCAAGCCAATTTTCCATTTTGCCCCTGTAATTACATATTCCTCCTTAAGTACCATTGATCCCTTTAATAAACAATACAACATAGTCCTACTATGTGTGAACACCTCTCAGGCCATGAGAAGGTGTGTGGTGCCACATCGTTCTAGCCCCGGGATCAGCCCTTAAGAAAGCAATCTATCTACTTATCCCTACTTTGGGAAAGGAGTGAACTCCATCTTGTGAAGCTGAGTTCCCAGCTCCCAAATCAGACGAATCCCCAAAATGGTAGGTTTGAGTCTACACTCTGGCCATTCGCAACCATGTAAATCAAAGGATCGCCCTCAATGGCAGGAGTTCCCAACTCACTCAAGATTGAGGTCATGTTTCCTATGGTTATCCTAGTGAAGTGAAGTCTCAATCATGAACGGGGTTATATGACAAGACATTAACACTTCGAGGTCAAGTCTTATACAAACTCTTTTTGTATAGGACGCCCCCACTCACGTCCACTACACGAATGATCAGGATCAGACCATCTGTGACAAATCACAATATTTGTAACAATTCCACAAAGCGGGCCACGTCCGTAGTGTTACCAGGATAAGGTTTCTCTCCTATATCCATATACTACATATTATTTTTATTGTCACTTAAGACATGATCCACTTGTATGTCACTACATAAATGCTTAAGTTACATAAAGACAACCAGGGATATTAAGTTTATTGGTTTGTGGTAAAATAAAAACCATCTTAATGTGTAAAGTCAAGTAGTGAAGTAAATATCATTTATATTATACATCACAAGTGTTCATATAAAGTTGTCTACAAACTACTATGACACGAAACTTTAGGTCACAAACCCCAACAGGTAGACGATCGTGTAGTACTATCACATAGCACTTCTTCACATCATTTAGCATGTTCTTATGGAAACAATTGAGTTTGAAGTCATACCTTTGTAGAACTCTTGAAATCTCAATTTCCATCTGCAAATTTCTCCAAATCTTGTTGTAGACCACCTCAAGATCTTCCTCACTATTCTCTCGGTGCTTTAGGTTGAGTTGTGGGACTCAAAATAAGCTTGAATTATGGGAACTTGGAGAAGCATTCACAGCAGTAACCCACATGAAGGACACCTTCTTCACACGAATTTTTGAACAAAAATTCTAAATTGCATGCTCTAAATTCACTTCAATCTTCTCAATATATTGCAGACAATCATGCAAAGAAGATGGTTGCTTGATATGTAGCTCATGCTTGGAGTAATTGAAGCCTAAAGATAGTGGGTTATGGGTCAGCAACTTGAAGATGATAATGGAAAAACCAAAATTCCATTATTTGTGTTTTTCCATCATGTCCACTCGATATAACCATGATTAGTAGGTTAACCCTTCACAGGTTGTTTATAATAATGGTTGGGTCAAATCTCTGTTTTACCCCCAAAATTACCTCTTGTTCCCTAAGTTCCACTGATTCTCTAACAAACAAATGATTTGTGATCCAGTCAACAAATCGAGTCCCTCTCGGGCCAATGAGAGGGTGAGGCCCCTACCCAAAATCAACACTTAAGGGAATAACCGCTCTACTATACCTAAACAACAGGTAAGGGTGAATTCCTTCTTGCACCCTATGTCCTTGACTATCTATCCGGTCTTACCCCTGAAATAGGAGGTTATTAAGCCGGCGCTGTTGAGCCAACCCTTACCTATGCAAATTTAAGGATAATCCTAAATAAACAGGAGTTTGTAGTTAGCTCAGGATTGAGGTCAAGTTACCTAGGTCATCGCTTTGAAATAGTTAGTCTTAAACATTAAACAATGTTATAAAGTAAGAGTGACTGATTTCGTGGTCCGATCTTGTACAAACTCTTTTGCACAAGACGCCCCCACTCCTCATGTCATAACATGTACGAATTAGGATCACTTCGTTTGTAGCACTTTACAACTCTTTGTAACAACTATAGAGTAAGCTGCATCCAATAGTGTTACCAGAATAAGGCACCCAACCTTATTCATATATTATAGATCATTTTGACTATTTACTCAAACCTGATCCACTTTTATGTCTCCACATAAAGTTCAAGTACTCATGTAATAGTCAACGGTCTTTTTAGGTTTATTGGATTTCTCATAAACAAAACATCTATTCAATATATTGGATTCCTCATAAGCAAAACATCTATCAATAACAACTTATTGAATTTTCAAAATAAGTTCTATTGTTTACAAACCACGAGTTTTAGGACATAAAACCCAACAATATTTATAATCTATAGTTTTAATATTTCATCTCATAAAACATACAAACCATAGTTCTTTTTCTATTTTATGGTATTTGATATAAATCATATTTATATCAATTCCTCCAAATGATGTATGTCATACATCACACCAATTATATCATATATAATTGAATTTTCTCTTGTTAATTTGAACACTTAAAACTAACCCCAAAAACTAATTCTTAACTTGAATCATTGAGCTACCAAGGGGACCTTATGGCCCTGTGGCTTGAAGCTCCAACAGTACGTGAATAAGTGATTAAACTCTTTAGTCAAAGGATCCACCATTCGCTAACTGCTGGACACTCCACTAAATACCCATAGCTACACTCTTTTCACTACAGATATATTTCTGAGTCCAAATCAACCAATCAGTAGTGCGATCACCCTTCCCAGATCGCTCGTAAGTATAGCTGGGCCAATTTACTATTTTGCCCCTGTAGTTACATCTAACTCCTTAAGTACCACTGATTCCTCTAATGAATAATAAGTCATAGACCTACAATGGCTAGGTCCTCTCTTCCAAAGATAGGATGTGGCCACTATGTTCAAGACCCGAAATCAACCTTTAAGGGAGCAATTTATCTACTTACCCCTATTTCGGGGAAGGAGTGAATTCCATCTTGTGTAATTGAGTTCCCAGCTCCCTAATCAGACAAATCCCCAAAAAGGTAGGCTTGTTGAGTTGGTAATCTAGCCACTCTCACCCATACTAATAAAAGGACCATCCTCATAGACAGGAGTTTCCAAAACACTCAGGATTAAGATCATGTCACCTATGGTCATTATAGTGAGATGTAAGTCTCAATTATCAATGGTGTTATACAGAGAGACTAATCATCTCGTGGTCCGGTCTTATACAAACTTTTTGTATAAGACACCCCCGCTCACATGTCTCCACATGAATAGTCAGGATCAGACCACCGTAGTGGTTAACAACACATGTAAATCTCTACAAAGCAAGTTGTATCCGTAGTGTCACCAGGATAATGTATCCCTCCTTATCCATATATTATAGACCTTTTAGGTTATTACTTAAGGCATGATCCACTTGTATATCTCATATACATGTTTAAATTTACATAAAATAGCCACGAATCTTTGTTTACTGGATATGAGTAAATGTAAATAAAATAACTCTTATTTTATTAATAACTGTGTACAATGTTTATAAACTATGAGACTCTGGGAGAATTAAGACATCAATCCCAACAATTTCCCGCTTGTCCTAATGCCTCGGGAGACTAATGTACAATACATGAAAAACAAGTACAATATACAATAAACTAGGGCATACTCTATACACCAGTATCATCTCCCACTTGCCCTAGATAAGATGTTGCATGTCCCGTAGAACTAGATTCTCCAAATGACCCTCAAATACTTTAGCTGTGACAACCTTTGTAAACAGATCAACAATGTTGTGCTCTGACGCGATCTTCGTGACTATTACATCACCGCGATGCACAAACTCCCTGATCAAGTAATATTTTCATTCTATATGCTTGCTTCTAAGATGACTCCAAGGTTCCTTTGAGTTTGCCACAGCCCTGTGATGACATGCAGAAATGCATGCTATCTTAGTCCTTTTACTTAGAATTATGAACGTTGTTAGGCAGAAATTGCGTTGATCGTGCTAAGAATTCATGAGAAAAAGAGTTTGCGTTGATCAGCATGGCGAATCTCAACTAACCCATTACTTTGCGTTAATTATGCGTTCAATGTTCTATTTTCATAGCCAATGTAGGAAATGAATGCAAAAGCGGAAATCGGACCATGGCATAGACGACCGCATGCGGAGAAACACTCCATCGCAAGGCAAACGCATCGATCAATGCATGGATGTTGCGTTAATTAGTCATATGCGTCCATCGCATGGGAGTTGCGCTCGTCAAAGCAAATGCGGTCATCATGTAGAGTTACGATGTTAAGCAAATGCGGCCATTAAATGATTACGGCTATGCGACAACGCACTCTAATGGGATCAACGCAAGGTTGGTGGAATGAACGCATCAATGCATCTACCTCGAGAAAATCCAAAGCTGATGTTGACATTTCACCTACCTCACCGTTGGTGGCAGAGGTTCAAAAAGGACTGACACGCCGAACGTCAAACTCAGAGCAGTCCAATTAATACTGTCGACGATCCAAACTCTATAAATAGAAGCCGATGAGCAAAATTCCAGGGATCCAAAGATTGTCCCTTAACCGGGGATTTTCCCCGCGATCTAGACAAACTGCGTAAGAAGATGGCTGAGGGTTATTCACCTCCTTCATCCATTCCGAGTGATGATCGAAGCCTTCGACCGGAGTTAGATCTCGAGAGAGTCAGCTCTTCCACCCATCCATGGTACCACCGGCAACCTTGACACACATCCGCTGGAAGCAAATCTTTGCTTCCAGCTGATCATTTCTTTTCCTTTCTTTTCTCATATTGTATTGCATAACATTTTGGAATTAAGAAATTAATACAATGTGTTTTTCAATGCATTTCTCTTTTCTTTCGACTTCATTTCTATCTTCTTGCTTAGCATCTTTACTTTCATTGCAACACTTAGTGAGATTGCTTGGGTATTGCATACTTAGTCATGTGGATTAGGGATATTAAGCATGTAGCAACCCACCGAGAGGTGTGCGTTGTGCAAGTATGTGAGTAATCTTATTTGCTTAGTGTGAAGTTGCTGCAATGCTTGTCTATGGGTTAACGCATTGCTTGTCTATGAGTGAATTCAGCAACAATCAACTGCCCAAGAGGGTAAGTGGTTGGACGCATTAAGCAAGGTATGCGTTGTTCACTAGGGATAGTAACAATCATAGGTCAGCGAAGTTTATGTGATTGTCTTGTATTATGTATGCTTCATTCGTCCATTAGGGATACTTGGGAGGGTAGTCTAAGGATAGGATCTAGGCTTGGGAAGGCCAGGTCAGAATCTAAAAACTCATAATACAAGAGATAGGTGCTTAGGAATGAGCACTATTTGTTATTATGCATCCTAGAGACAAGATATGATTGAATGTGGTCACCTTGCTTTCATGCATTTTGCATCATTGCATAGGACAAGAGTAGAGACTTAGGAATAAGCTCTATGGTCATCTTGCGTTCAACACATGCGTCCTAGAATTAGGAGCACCGCATGTCCATTGGAAAATGACTTGCCATGTATGGTTGTAACATGATCGCATAGTATGACGTTGACTAAGGTTCCCTTGCGGTCACCCTTAAGTTTTGCAATAAAAACATCTCCGCATTTTATCCATTTTTCGTCGCATCTCTACTTTCATGCATGTTCTCATTGCGTTGTCTGTTAGATAGAAGTAGGAGTAGGATTAACTTAGCAACATCCCCTTTATTCTTTTATTCAACCGCTGCATGCAAAATCACCGCAAATATATAGTTACAAGTCCCTATGTTCGACCTCGGATTATTCGAGAAACTTGCGTTCATGTTATACTTGCATAAACGCAAGAAAACTTGTGGCAAAACGCATGGTCATCGCATACATTATTGGCGCATTTTCATTCCAACGCATGACCATCGACACATGGTTATCAACACATATTTTAGGAACATGCATCACATAATGCGTCCAAGAGAAGTTGGTTGTTGAGTAAAATTGACTTCTAATTATCACCCCGCAGCTATCATGATAGAGTTTGATCGACAAAGATATATTTGGAACAACTTCCAAATCTATAAGGAACTTCCTAAGCCAAACAACCTCTTTAGTTGCTTCACAAGCGGCTACGTATTCGACTTTCATAGTGGAGTCTGCAGTACACCCTTACTTGATGCTTTGCCAAATTACAACCCCTTCATTCAGAGTGAACACTGACCCTGATGTCGATTTTCGAGAATCTCTATCAGTCTGTGTATCCTATAAGGATCAAATCCTTATCTCCATACACGAGTATATAGTCTCTCATTCTCTGAAGATACTTGAGTATTGTTTTGACCGTTGTCCAGTGATCTAATCCTGGATTGGACTGATAACGACTGACAATCCCTACTGCATAGAAAATGTCAGGTCTAGTACATAACATTGCATACATTAAGCTTCCAACAGTCGAAGCATAGGGGATCCGTCTCATCTCTTCCACCTCTTGAGGTGTCTTAGAACATTGATCCTTAGACAAAACAATTTCATGCCTGAAAGGTAATAAACCCCTCTTGGAATTCTGCATCCTATACCTGATCAACATTTGATCAATGTACGATACCTGAGTCAAGGCTAACCTCTTGTTCTCACGATCCCAAATGATTTGAATCCCTAGAACATACTGCGCCTCTCCCAAATATTTCATTTGGAATTGGGCGACTAGCCACGATTTAATGCCAGTCAGAAAGCCTACATCATTCCCAATGAGTAGGATATCATCCACATACAGTACCAGGAAAGCTATTAAACTGTTGATGATTTTCTTATAAATACAAGGTTATCAACGTTCTGATTAAAGACAAACGATTTAATCGCACTGTCGAATCTAATGTTCCACGATCTAGACGCTTGTTTCAGCCCATAAATGGACCTATTAAGCTTGCAAACTCTTTGCTCTTGATCTGGAACAATGAACCCCTTTGGTTGAGCCATGTAGATGGTCTCCTCAAGATTACCATTAGAAAGACAGTCTTGATGTCCATTTACCATATTTCATAATCATAAAATGTGGCTATGGATAGGAGTATCCTGATAGACTTCAACATTACAACAGGTGAGAAAGTTTCCTCATAGTTCACTCCCTCGACTTGGGTATAACCCTTTGCCATGAGTCTAGCCTTAAAGGTCGGCACCTTTCCATCTACACCTCGTTTTCTCTTGTAGATCCACTTACACCTTATAGGTTTTACCCCATCAGGAAGATCCACAAGTTCCCAGACATTATTGAAGTACATAGACTCTATTTCCTGGTTCATGGCTTTAATCCACTCATCTTTGTCAACATCCTCCATTGCTTGCTTATAAGACAATAAATCCTCGATCCCATCATTAGAAATGATGTTCTGGGCTTCAATTAAACCCATGTAGCAATCTGGTGGGTTCACAACCCTCCCACTATGTTGAGGTAATCTCAACTCTTGAGATGGTTGACTAGATGTACCTACATCAACAACTCTTGTTGAACCTTCAGTAGTCTCATCAGAAATCTCATGTAAAACAAGCTTACTTTGTGGTTTATGATCCCTGATGTGGTATTCTTCCAAGAAGATAGTATTTGTCGACACAAACATTTTGTTCTCACTCAGATCATAGAAGTATCCACCCCTCGTTTCCCTGGGGTAGCCTACAAATAGGCAAACTTTGAACGCGCTTCCAACTTCTTTGGGTTAGCCACAAGCACGTGGGCCGAACATTCCCAAATCCTAAAGTGGCGTAAATACCTTTATAGCCTCTTCGCAACTCAAAAGGTGTTTAGAAACACTTTTCGAGGCAACGTTGTTCAAAATATAACATACATTATCCACTGCAAATCCCCAAAATGAGTCTGAAAGATGAGCATAAATCATCATAGACCGAACCATGTCCAACAAGGTTCTATTTCTCCTTTCTGATACATCATTATACTGAGGTGTACCGACAGCTGAGAGTTGGGACGTGATTCCATGTTTTATCATATAATTCTAGAATGCGAGGTCCATATACTCTCCACCACGATCAAATCGTAGTGTTTTTATCTTCTTACCTAACAAGTTTTCAACTTCAGCCTTATTCTCCTTAAACTTGTCAAAGGCTTCATGCTTACGTTGCATTAGGTATAGATACCCATATCTTGAATAATCATCTATGAAAGAGATGAAATATTCGTACCCACCTCGAGCTCTAACACTCGTCGAACTACAGAGGTCTAAATGTATAAGCTCTAAGGTGTCCTTGGCTCTATAACCTTTTCCAGTAAAAATTCGTTTGGTCATCTTACCTTCAAGGCATGATTCACATACCGGCAAGGAGTTTTCTTCTAAACTCTTTAGAAGTCCACACTTCATCAACTTCTCAATCCTATTAAGGTTGATGTGACCTAACCTTAGATGCCAAAGATGGGTATTTTCCTTAGGAGAAACCTTTTGTCTTTACAGTTGTCGTTGTACTGAACATTTCAGTATTAAGCAAGGCTTTTATGACTAACGGCCTTAGTACATATAAGTTATTTTCCATTGAACCAAAACTAATCTTCATACCATTCTTGAAAATAAACACTTTACTCTCAGAAAAGAAGACGGTATACACTTGTTCAATGAGACAAGAAACCGAGATTATGTTCTTCTTGACATGAGAAACTACAAAAACATTATACAGTAACGAAATTAACGTTCTTGTCCAAAAATAAACTCACAGCTTGCTCACACAACAGCTGAAACAACCTTACCAGTACCGACTCAAAGAGTCAAACTCTCCCCGTGGCAACGTTTTCAAGAACCTAAAATCCTTGGTAGGAAGGAACTGACGTGGTTTGTAGTACCCGAATCAAGGATCTGAGCAGAATCATCAATTCTCTACCAAACACGTCTTCAAGACCAATTAAATCACATTTTACTGTCTTTAGACTTTTTTCTCTTGTGGAGAGTAGTGAGATCAGGATCAGAACCTAAATAAGGCTCCAAAGTTCCATTTCAGAGAACACTTCTCATCGGTGAACTTCAATAGAGTTAGCAACACTTACTTTCTCTTATACTCCCTTGACATTCAAGAAAGACTAGAGATTATCTTGGGAACTGACACTTTGGTTTCTTTGTCATCCATCCCTTTGTGCTCAAAAAGTGAGAACTGACGTTCAAACAATTCTTCCAACGAGTCCATGATCTCATATGCAATGACCAATTTCTTAACTAGCCAAATGTGAAGTTGGGCAACGAGTTAACCTTCATCCACACCTCATATACATTACAAACATTTCATGGTTGCATCAAGGGTCGGGACTTAAGGACACTCAACCATGACAAACTTGAGGTTCTTTACCAACGAAATATGTTTTAACGAACTCTTTCCAATGTATGTAATCGGTCAAATTAGAGGCAACTAACGAAAAATCATCATGTTGCTAAAAAAAGAAACACATTGATCTACATTAGATTTTTGGTAAATACTCGTTGAAAAAAACCAATACGGTTTAGCAAAACTGAAATGACCCCATGCGACATCTAGTTTCACAACGATGCTTCAAAGTTTAGGACAAAAGCCACCGAAGGGTAATCAATTTATCCCACCTCTTAATTGAGACATTCTCAACCAGCCATTAATATAGAACAACTTTTGTTCCTATAACGACTAGCCATCATTGATTTGGTCAAGAAATTATTAACTTGCTTAATAATTTCCCATAAATTGTGACCCGCCATTTTAGACCCTAGAGTTCCGCCCTTAAGTACCAATTCGAAGGGAAAATCGATTGGGGCAAAAAACTAAAGTGACCCTATCCATTTATGGAGCCCACCTTGATATTGATCAAACTGCATAAAATCCATCCAAAAGGGGACGCTCCCAGGGCACCACGAGGGAAGTGCAAGAAGATCTTAGGGTGTGAAACCAATGAAGGAGACCGCAGGACGTGTTGACACATACCTTTCACCCACTTACTATAAATACTCTCTTCGTCCACCTTGATATTGACTCGTGTGATAACGGGCAGAAATGCACGTTATTACAGTGCAAAGATATAAAACAATGAAGGATTGCGATGGTAAAAATATATAAAACCGTGTCCAAAAGCATTAAGTCTAGAAAATCGCGATCGCATGCATCCATCGTATTAAGGCAGCTAATTTATATATTTTGAGCAGAAAAATGTGATTGGCGCAAGGACAGAGTTGCGATCCAAGGAATTCATTGTCCGAATGCATTAAGAGATTGTGGACCGCAAGGCTATGCGACATTTTGCGTTGCGAAAATTTGCTCAATAAGGTGGTCGTATAGAACAGTCATATTAAGGTGGAAGCTTAATAAATCACGATGGGACAGAAAGCTGATGACGGTCAAATCTGAATTAAGTTGACAAGCCGTTAACGACACATTGTAGAAAGTACACTCAACTTTTCGGTGATAATTAATCGGCGCATCAGCCAGAGAATTAATGACATCCCATCAATGCAATCATTTGAGAGAAAAGCTCTTCACCCTGAAGTTCTATAAATACCGAAAGCCACCTTCATTAAAGGGGTTCCGCTATTTAGAATTTAGAGTTCTTCTTCACCGTATACTTAGATAGCCTTAGTCTTGTAATTTTATATACTTAGAAGGTGAAGGTGAGCGAAGGGAGAATACATTGAAAGATCGTCCTGGTTAACTCGAAGGAGTTTCGGGAAGCATTGAGAACAGAGAGAGGGCCGACTCTTGTAGAAGCAAGAACATTAATTGAGCAGAGTAGAGAGACTCAGTGTAAAAGCCTTAGGACGCAAGAAATTGCTACCAGACTCTCTATCTCTATTTCCATTATCATTCTATATTTTGATCTTATTTATAAAATGGAATTTGCATCTCTATATCTGTTCACTCTCTTTACATTACGCATGAGTAACTAAACTATCGAATGGGTTGAGAAGCACTTAGCTAGCATGACCTAAGATCTTCACTTTAGGCAATCATCTTGTATTATGTATGCATCATTCGTCTTTTAGAGATGCTCAGGAGGGTGGTCTAAGGATAGAATCTAGGCTTGGAAAAGTTAGATTAGAATCTAGGTTCGGGAGAGTCAGATTAGAACCGTATAATCAAGAGATAGAAGATTAGGAATAAGTTATGTTTGCTATTAACGCATCGCATGCACCCTAGAGATAGGATATGATGGTATGGGGTCACCTTGTACCTATGTGCACCATTCATCATCGCATATGCAAGAAATAGAGACTTAGGAATAAGTCCTATAGACATCATCGAATACATCGCATGCGTCCTAAAATTAGGAACTATAGCATTTACATTGGAAGATGAATTGTTGTTGTATGTGTGTAGCATGATCGCATAGTTTGAATGCAATTTCAGGAAACCCGTTCCCCCGTATACTCATTGTATCTTCCGTATTATTAACTCTTTTCTCAATTTTACCGCAAAAACTTTATACCTTAAACAACATACCAACCAACACATTGTTTTATTCATCACCATAAAGAGATCTGAAATTACCATCGCATACTATTTCCATAGTCCCTGTGTTCGACACTAGGCTTACCAGGCAATTTAATAGGATTTATACTTAGATCTTGCTAAGAAAACTTGCATGCACAATGTATACACCACCACACATCATCATGCAAACACCATCCGAAGGGGGATGCTCTCAGGGCACCACAAGGCCAAGCATGAATCTCACGACATGAACATTCAGGGAGAAACGTGAGTGGAATCATTGATATATCATATATATCTCTTCCTCCCACTAAGTATTTTATAACCTAGGGTTTAGTTTACTTAGAAAAAAACGCAGCTAAGAATTTTAACTAAGTGACCTTTTAGGTTTGGTCAAAAGTAATGCTTACTTTGGAAAGTTGAACAACTTTTGATCATCATTCATTAAACTCTTTAACGAAGTCTTTGATCAACTGTCGCATGCTTGTAGCAAATCTATCTAATTCACCTTTCCAGGTCGGTTCCTAGGTAGGGGTGTTCCATTTTCGTCAGCTTAAGTACCCCAGCCTTGAGAACCCGCCATAGACAAAAGGTCCCTTATATATAGATTTAATACAAATCCCTTATATATAGATTTAATACAAATTTAATCTTTTATGCTAATTAATTTAATCCTATTAAACCGATTCAAATGATTAAATTTAGGTATCTAATCATATTACAACTTGAACTTAGGTCTATCTCAATCCAATTTTAAAACCCTTTTAAAACATGAGTTCGCCTAAGTTCGCATGCAACTCTTTCTTATTGATTTTAGTTCTAATTTTTCCATTATAACACTTATAACCGAAAACAACCAAAACCAAGCACAATGCAAAGCTACACATATAAAGCATTCATAACATTTATAAACAAGCCTAAGTGTCATGCTCCATGCATTGTTCATTCATTGCTACTTGTATATAACACTTATAAAACAAAACAACAAACCAAGCATACATGTTCCATTCACCCTTATACTATAACTCTTATAATATAAAGATGATGCATGAATATGCTTAATACATTCATAAATATAACTCTTATAATTCATTATGCATGTGCATACTTTCTTGTAATTTCATGATGCCAATAACTATATTATAACACTTATAATATATGATGCATGAATAATTGCATAACCTAAGGTGGGGTTTAAATCTATATGTCATCATTTTGGCATATAAACAACCATACATCTCATGTATATTTAAATAAAAGTTGATGAACTGGGATAATTAGTCTCAAATCCTAAAGAACAAAGTTAACTATTACGAAGCACAATGAGTCTTCAGTTCAAACAGGCGAATCGGGTCTTGAACCGTCTGGGCGAAGAAACGCGTCTCCTCGATCGTGTACCAAATCCTTGTGATCGCCTATACAAGGTAAACGCTTTACTCAATCGTTTAGCAATGCTGTGAACATAAACGATCGTTAGCAACAATCGTGTACCTTTGACTATGCGATGAAGCATGAAGGCACGCGATCGTGCAGTGCGCATCTTGCAACGCAAGCCTTAAATGACCAAGTAGACGACAACGATGTGGTGAAGCATAATCGTCTAAAGGATTGTGGAGAAAGCGCCAAGGTATCGTATATCGGGTGATCGTGTAGTCAGTGACTATGTGATGAGGCATGCTGAACTACACAATCTTTTAGTGTATGCGCCTATTATTAAACGATGAGCATCAAATGCTCTACGCGATCGAGCAATTAACGTTACATGATAGAGTAAATGCTTTACCTCATCGTTTAACATTAGCTAAATGATCGTTTAGTAAATACTACACGATCGTTAAGCCAAATCTCAACGATCGTTTACCTTAGGCTACACGATACGGCCAACCTTTGGTCTTCTTCCTCGATGAGAACCACATCTCCATGCTTCGGAACTTCATCACGAACGACTCAACAAACTCAAACACTTTGAATTACAGACTCGATTGCTTGTTAATTATGCTGAAAAATGCAAGGGTCCTTAAAATTAACATTTGTAATAAAAAAAAGAAAGCTTTAAATAGAGGCAACCATCCCGTAAACATTTATCAACACATCCCACAAACGCATTTAACTCTTAAGCGCAATGCAGCAAACTTAAAACCCACCACGATTGTAAAAGAAGTTCAAAACAAAAATGGTATTTGGAAAATCAGAACAACCTGGCTCTGGTACCAATTGAAGGAAATCAAGCATGAAGATTTCCATGAGCATCAGAAGGGATCGTTCCAAATTCCATTCAGATTGAACATAAACGATTACAATATAAGAACGAAAACTAACAGGTCATGCACAAAATGAAATTACAGCATGCTAAGATAGAACACAAGGGATAGAGTATGCGTACCTTTGAAGAACCATTATTCACGAATCCCTCAATCAGTCCAAAATGTGTCCACAGCAACACGAACGCAACGAACAGACTGCTACCAACAACACGAACAACGAACACAGCCTCCACGAACCCAATCGAGTCTTACTCGAATCACGAACTGAGTGAGGACACCACCACAATAGTGACCTTGGTATTCTCGGTGTGAGAATCTAGGAGTTGTGGGCTCTGTATGATCTTGGCTTGAGGAAGAGACAAGAGGTCTACGATCGAGTAGACGATCGAGCAAGTGGGAGATAAGATGTTGTCTATCGTATAGACGATGTGCTCGATCGTTTAGTAAAGACAGCCTATCGTATAAACTTAGTCACTAGATCGTTTAGCTATGATCAGCTGAATGACTATCGTATAGTCAAAACTAAGCGATCGTTTTGTCTCTGATAGCTATCACTTAGTGAAACTCTTTCACTTGATAGCTTTTCTCCGTGAGTTCTTTTCGAATGAGGCAACTCTTAATTTTAAGAAAGAAATTTTCTTTTTTATCTCACAGTTATCATAAAACCACCAATAACCTCCCACTTAATCGGTTATTAGAGGAAAATAAATTAATTATCATATAATTAATATATTATAAATAAATATGATAACCAACTTACCATATTATATTATAACCTGTAGTTTTAATATTTCATCTCATGAAACATGCAAACCATAGTTCTTTTCTATTTTATGGTACTTGATATAAATCATATTTAAACAATTCCCCCAAACGATGTATCTCATACATCACAACAATTATATCATATATAATTGAATTTGCTCTTGTTAATTTGAACACTTCAAACTAACCCCAAGAATTGATTCTCAACTTGAATCCATTGAGCTACCAAGGAGACCTTACAGAACTGTAGATTGAAGCTTCAACGGTATGTGAATAACTAACTAAACTCTTTAGTCACGAGATCCACCATCCGTTAACTGCCGAGCACTCCACTAAAGACCGACAGCTGCACTCTTCTCACTACAGATATACTTCTGTGTCCATATAAACCAATCAACAGTGCGATAACCCTTCACAGATTACTCGTAAGTACAGTTGGGCCAATTTACCGTTTTTCCCCTGTAGTTACATCTAACTCCTTAAGTACCACTGATTTCTCTAATGAATAATAAGTTATAATCCTACTATGACTGGGTCCTCTCTTCCAAAGAGAGGATGTGACCACTATGTTCAAGATCCAGAATCAACTCTTAAGGGAGCAATCTATCTATTTACCCTTGCTTCGGGGAAGGAGTGAATTCCATCTTGTGTAACTGAGTTTTCAGCTCCCCAATCAGACAAATCCCCAAAAAGGTAGGCTTGTTGAGTTGGCAATCTGGCCATTCTCACCCATACTAATCAAAAGACTGCCCTCATAGGCAGGAATTCCTAAAACACTCAGGATTAAGGTCATGTCACCTATGGTCGTTATAGTGAGATGTAAGTCTCAATTATCAATGGCGTTATATAAAGAGACTAATCATCTCATGGTCTGGTCTTATACAAACTCTTTGTATAGGACACCCCCGCTTGCATGTCTCCATATGAAGAATATCTATAGTAGTTCACAACACTTGTAAACCTCTACAAAGCGGGTCGTATCCGTAATGTCACCAGGATAAGGTATCCCTCCTTAATCCGTATACTACAGACCTTTTAGGTTATTACTTAAGGCATGATTCACTTGTATATCTCATATACATGCTTAAGTTTACATAAAATAACCATGGATCTTTGTTTATTGGATATGAGTAAATACAAATAAAATAACTCTTATTTTATTAGTAACAATGTGTACAATGTTTACAAACTATGAGATTCCGGGAGAGTTAGGACATCAATCCTAACATAATATGCATCGCATTAGATGTGATACAAACTATAAAAAAAGCAATTAGATGCATCTCACTAATGAACTCAATTTTACGTCATTTCTATCTTTTTGTCTCGTGAAATTCGTTTCGTGAAGTTACTTCACCTGACTAACTTCAAGAGACGAACTTCAGAAGAAATGAACTTAACGAACTCAACATCACGTCATTTCTGTATTTTGTCTTATGAAGTTCGTCTTGTGAAGTTACTTCATGAGACGAACTTCACGAGAAATGAACTCAAGGAACTCAACTTCATGTCATTTCTGTCTTTTGTCTCGTGAAGTTTCTTCACGAGACAAATTTAAATCCATGGCATCAATTTACTGTAGAATAAAAAGAAAAGAAGATTGTATAAGAAAATAATAAATTGTATATAGCTCTTTAACTTTATATAAGTGATAAACAATGATAGAATTCAATCACAATCTATCACTAGTGATTGAGCTCTATCACAGTGTACCACTAATAGACAATGATAGATCTCTATCACTAGTAGAGAAATGTTCACATCCATATATATTCACACCAAAAACTATCCATCTGCACAACAACAAATCAAAAACAAAGAATAATAAAAATTAAGAAAAGATTAAGAAGAACACAAATACAACAACCAATTTGATAGAATTTTAAGGTCCTAAAAACCTAAAAAAGAAGAAGACGAAGAAGAAAGCCTACATCATATTGATGATTTACAAACCTAGAAGAGAATGAGATGAGATGAAGAAGAAAAAGAAGAAAAAGAGAAGGAGAAGAAGAAAAGAAAAGAAAAGAAAAGAAAAGAGAAGAAGAAGAATGACAACGTAATGAAGCCAATGGACAGAAGAAAAGAAATCGGGGGAGAGCGAAGAATCCCTTATCGACGATGGACGAAGGACAGCTAGTCGAGGAACCACGACGCCGTGGATAAGGAAAAAGCCATAGACGGACGTGTGTAGAAAATCAAAGAAGAGAATCGAGGAAGGATCGTAGAATCGAATAAAAAAATTGAGGAAGAAGTCGTACCGTGGTCGAGGAAGAACGTCTTCGATGAAGAACAATGTCGAGAAAGAAGACGTCGTCGATGAGGAAGAAGGCAGAGGAAGAAGAGTGGATGATGAAGAAAGCTGAGGGAAGAAGCTGAAGAACGACGAGGAAGAAACTGTAGGTGAGGACGCGCAGATTTCAAATCACAAGGATATTTTATGAATTTTGAAAAGAAAAGGAACACTTCGTTTCCTTTCACAATTTTTTTGCTGTAAATACTTTTGTTTTTTTATTTATAAGAATTACTCTTAATAATTCATTTGAGTTGGATTCAAATAATTAATATTTAATTTGGATGAGATTCAAATTATAGATTAGATAAATATTTAAATATAATTTAAATATTTTAAATCATTAATATGAGATAATATTTGGGTAGATATTTATTAATATTGGATATCATTGAATATTTAATTTAAAATCTATGTAGAAGGATTCCCAATAGGGACGTTTTATAAATAGGACTCATGGGAGCCCTCATAGAACACACTCTCTAGCAACGATTACGCTAAAACTCTCCCTCTATAAATTCTCCTAATTTTTTGAGAAAAGTTTTAAGAAAATTCTTTTTCTTTATTACCTCCATACTTTCAAGAAGCGGTTCTCATAAACCGGATCATTGCTAGAGTCATAACAAAGAAAATCTCATGGAATTGGAAGAATTCAAGAAGGACATGACTAGTTTTAAGAGGAGATTTTACTGCAATTGTGGATCGACAAAGGTATGTTGCTTAACCCTTTTCTTGATTATTTATATTTTTAATTGTTTCAAGAATCAAAGAACGATCATGCACTTCTGTCGGGATTCAATTCCCTTCAATAACATATCTTAAATGTCACGTAATATAATTATAAATTGTTGACACACAGTTAACTAAATTGAAACTGATTAAATTATAAGAATTGAATTGGAAAAAGAAATTCAGAACATTGGGAATCAAAACATATTTTTAGTCTTTATGAAACAATCCTTAATTATTTTATGAAAGGATTGTGTTTTTTTGTTCAATCGAGTATTTTTAAATTATCAATCTTTTTGCTTGAAAAATTTGAGTGGGATAAAGAGAATATGAGTCAAAATTCAATACATATCTACTAATGTCTAATACATTATTAGGCATAAGAAATTTTAAATGTACACATTGAAAAATTAATGGTTTTTAAAAGGTAATGTGTGTCCCCATACAGATATGACAGAAAATAACACACTCTAACTAAGAGGAAGTGGTGCACCATTCCAATCCTTCAAACACTCAAGCATTGGATCTATCAATTTTCCAGTAGAAATGGCTGAAAAAACCACATCGAATTCTTCTCCAGGCGATACATTCTTCTCACCAGTCAACAATCGAGTCCCCAATGTTTCTCTAACAAACTTGTACAATGGATAGGATCTACATTCTTTAATTTGGTTGTCAATGGCAGGACTCCCTTTTTCCACTTCTATTCTTGCATTTTCCACTTCTTTAGGTAAAAGTGCTTTTAATTCATCTTCAAAAGCTGTAATCTTTTGAAAGATTGAAGCACTTGGGTTGCTTTCTTTTTCACCAATTTTTAGGGCATGATCCACCAACACTTGTCTTAGCTTTTGCATCAATGGATATGATGCACTACAAGTGTCATCGATGTAGGCAAAAATATGTTCTCTATCCACGACTTGAAGCAAATCTTTTTCACTATACCTAATTGGATGGAGATCGCCATTAAAGTGAAACACAAGGATCTTTTTTGCCACTTGGCTGATAATATTTTTTACTGTTTTCTTTAAATTCTCCTCCATATGTCTTAAATCAATAGCTTGGCACAATGCCACCAAGTAAGTTGTGGACATAAGCTTCAAAATCTCAATAGCCTCAGCTGTCTTTCTCGATGATATCAACCCCAATGAATTTATGTCTTGATTATGTTGTTCGGCGCTTTGGACATGATTGGTTACTGGATTTGCTAAGTATTGAAGCTCGGAGCAATATGAAGCCATTGCAATCTCAGCACCTTTAAAACCGTAATCCAAACTTGGGTTTCTACTAGCAGAGAGATTTGAAGGCAACCCATTATTGTAAAAGTCATTCACAAGTTCTGAAAATTGTGCAAACATGAGTTTACCAATAGAAGCAATAGCTAAACGAGTGTTATCCATGGAGACACCAATGGGAGTGCCTTGGAAATTCCCTCCATGCAAAGCCTTGTTTCTCGACACGTCAATCAATGGGTTATCGTTCACTGAATTAATCTCACGTTCAATCATTTTGGTGGAGTATCTAATGACTTCAATTTGAGGACCGAGCCATTGTGGAGATGTTCTAAGAGCATATCGATCTTGTTTAGGTTTTTGAAGTGGGTCAATTTCGTGTAATTTCTTAGCAGTCTTGACGTAAGAACTCCCATCTAATATATGTTCCATAATTGCAGCCGCTTCAATCTGACCAGGATGGTGCTTTAACTTATGAGTCAAATGATCTGTAAACTCAGGTTTTCCTTGCATAACTTCAACAAAAATTGCTGACAAGATCTCAGAAAAGATAACAAGAAAGTTAGCTTCAAATAGAACCATAGAAGCCAAGCCTGACCCAACTGCAGTGCCATTGACAAGAGCAAGGCCTTCTTTAGGCTGCAAGCTAAAGAAGCCACCACCAATCTCAGCTAGATGAAATGCCTCAATTGGGTTAAGAGATTCACCATTGGGCCCAATCGCCTTAGAATTAGGCCTACCAATCAAAAGTCCAGCAATGTATGAGAGAGGAACTAGGTCACCAGAAGCTGTGATGGTGCCTCTAAGAGGGAGACATGGAGTTATATTGTGGTTGAGTAATTTGGCTATGGCTTCCAAAATTTCAAACCTAATGCCAGAATAGCCTTGCAAAAGTGTGTTGATTCTCACCACCATGGCAGCCCTAGTGGCTTGTTGTGGTAATGTATGGCAAGAATTTAGATCATTTCCAAAGATTCCAGCATTTAAGAATCTGTTCCACATAAAATTAAATCACCCAAAATTAATTAAAGTTAGTAATATGTTGATTTAGTTATATTTTTTTTAACATTCATGAACTTATTGGAACGATATTGAAAATTTATACATCTTAGACGTCTTACCAATTAAATATAACTATACAAAAATTTAAGGACCAATAACTTGACCAACCAAAAGCCAACTTTTTACCTTTTCTGAAAAGAAGGGAAAATTAAGAAAAACAAATCATATTATTTTTGTGCAAGTTTGAGTAAATTATAGAAATTGTTAATCTAGGAATAAGTAATGGTAAGAACATTTGTTGGTTGAAAATGACTTGTAACCCTTTTTAGCTGCTCTTGTATAGAAAAGATAACATTTATTTCATTAATGATTTATGTGTTAAAAAATCTGTAAAAATAAAAGTAATTGTTAATCTTTTTTCTTTCTTTTAGACTATGATTTTCATTTTTAAAAGAGTCGAAACGACAATATTTATTTCTATTTTTTTATTGGCTAACAATGAAGTATTATCCATTTAAATATATTTAATGAAAAAGTATACAAGTGATTGTTTAGTTAGACAATTGAATATTATTGTCTAATTCCTTAAAAAATAAAGTTTTAACCACTTGTGATGGCCATATTGATTAATTACATAACAAAAAAAAAAAAAAAAAAAAAAATCAAATAACGAAACCAAATTCATTCAAGAAGTAATAATATTCCACCAAAAGATGTTGCAAATAGTTCAAAATTATTCATAAAATTTGCTCTGTGTTTCTTCATCATCAATAACAACCTATACCAATTTTGTATTTCGTTTAAGGTCTAAATTTTCTATTAAAAAAAAAGTTGGTTTAAATCTTATTTTTTTATATTGGGCTTTGGTATTTATGTTAGTTTATTCTTTAAAATTTGCAGACATTCAATTTTAGTTATGTTTAGATTAATAGGTATTTGAATATACATGTGATACATAAAGAAGTGTTATTATTATATGATTAATTAAAATATAAATTATCAACATGAGCATAATGTAATTGACACGGTGCATGTAGACTCAATCAAAAAGTTAGATATTTAAATTTCTTACTCGATAGAATTAAATTTAAAAAATCATAAAAATTTAAATAAAAAAATCATAAAAAGTAAATCTTTTTAATGCAAAATTATTATAGACTAAAACAACTAATAAACTAAAACAAAACATTAAAAAATTAGATATGAACCCAAAAAAAAAAAAAAAAACAAGAGATTTAAAGGAAATTAAAATCACATCTACAATGATTATTCATTTTCAATTTACTTGAAAATTATTCATTATAAAACATGGGTATAACATTTGCAAAAAATAAAAGTTCAACAAGGTCAACTTCAAACTATCATAATCTCTAAGATAATAATTGATGTCTTGTCCATAGACACGTAAAGATTTATTGTCACATTGAAGTTAAAGGGTGAGAATTAAAACCGTTCCTGAGGAAAATTATCAATATTTTAACTATTTAATTCATATTTAATCCATAATTAAGATAGAGAAATTCACCTAATGAGCTCTTTCTGAAGGGTTTCTCCTTGGTCAGTCCTACGATGCGATGTAGAACCAAAACCAGTCGTAACACCATAACTATCTGTTCCATTAGTTATGCTCTTAAAAACCCACCTACTACTTGCCTCCACAGCAGGACGAGCCTCCTCAGAAAGCTCTACCATGACATCAGAGCCACGAGCAGCAATGGCAGCAACATGTGCTATCGTGAGGCTCTCGCCCCCAAGTTGCACAATTGGGCGACGAAATTCTACCACCATACGTTTAAACTCCTCTAAATGACTTCCTTCGAGCCCTCCCGCTGCGTCGTTCCAATACGCCGCCACGCCTCCACATAAAGAGGGGTTCTTCGCCCATCCAAGGTTGCCATTTTCCTGTTGGGATCCCATTGTTTTCTCCAAACTCAGAAGTCAAAACCAAGGAGGAGAAGACTTTAGAGAATTTGATTTTTTTTTCTTTTAAATATATATATTTGTATATGGAAGCGAAAGTTTAAATGATAGGAACTTCGCTTAATTTTGGATCAATGAAATTGGGTTATATATACATAAACAAAATGTGGGTAGGTAGGCCGATGGGTTAGTTGAAAGCTCTTGCTAGCCGTTGGATCTTTTTCTAGAGATCTTGACACGTGGCTTTTGCACTATTTCATACGCTCCATAAGACGGGTTTGGTTGGTAAAGTTTAGTGGGTCCCACTTTAGCAACGTGATCGCTTTATCCATCGGGCTTCAATATATTTAATATTAATTTGGTTATCGAATAATATATATATATATATATATATGTTTATAGTTTTTTTTTTTCGATTGATTATCAATTTTAATATGTATTCTTAATAAATCTTAAATTTTTTTTTTTAACAATTTTGCTGTTAATTTTTTTATAAAAAAAACAAGTTTTTAGTTTGAATTAACATTTTTATTATAGATTTTAGAAACAAATTCATATATTATAATTTATTACATGCAAAAAATTGTTATTATTATTTAACTAGTTTTTTATTTTAAAAAAACAAAAAATAAAATTTAGGATTTATTAAAGGTACGTTGAAATTGAATATATAAAAAATATATAAATTAAAATTAAACAAATTCTAAATTAATACAAAAAATTGTACTTCAACTTTTTTTAAATAGCTTTAACCTTTTTAAATTTAGGTTAAGATTTCAACAATGTTTTAATAAAGTATAAATAAACTATCAAGTAGTTTGAAACTTGAATTAAAATTATATAAAAGAATTAATATGTATGATTTTCAATGATCTTACCTGTATGAAGTAAGTTAGGGATAAGAATATTTAACCAATGTAATTTAATGAATGAAACACATATTGTCATTTAAATTTTGTTGATTTATAAAATTTTTATGTTGTATTTATTAAAGTGTTGATATAATATTAAAGTCTTTTTCACAACAACCTAAATTTTAGATTAATGTGTTTTAACGGTATTAAATAGATTAATTAAATAAATTGTTTATAGTATCCAATTTTCTCCGAAAAATGTTTATTAAAATAAGTTAATATCAATGAAATAATCTTTTCCATAAATATATTTTGGGCCAACATATAATATATTATATATTATATATATATCTTTTATTTTTTGTTTAATCTCTTTTAAAAAATTAACACTTTTTTTAGTGCAAAACATTTTAAATAGTACAACTTTACAAAAAAAAAAAATTATATATATGAATCTTTGGAACTTTATACTGAACCCCACCACACACACACACACACACACACACACACATATATATATATATATATATATATATATATTATATATCTCATCAATTTTAGACCCGTTTGGATTGACTTAAGAAAAAAATATTTTTATTTAACAGTTTTGATTTTAAAAAAAAGTTTAAAATATACTTCAAAAATTATATCAAGTGATTGCCAAACACTCCATTTTTTTCTAAAATGACTTATTTTTTAAATTAAACACGTGAAAATGTATTCCAAACACATCATTAATAAGATGATGAACCAATTTGTTGTTAAATGATGTCTATCATCTTCTTAAATCATGCTAGTTTAGCCAAAGATATGAATTCATTACTAGAGGACTCTTTAAACATTAAGGTTCTATTTCATAATGTTTTTTATTCTTGTTCCATGTTCCATGTTTTTTTGTTTTTTAAAAACTAGAAACAAAAACATGTCTGATAAATGTTTTCATAATGTTCTTGATTCTCGTTTATCGTTTTTTTGTATATTTTTTTCTTTATTATTTTGATTTTCCTTTTGTTTCATAGTTTAAATATAATTTAGCTATATATGTGTAACATGCATAAGAACAAGTATCAAATGTTTATACTATTTAATACAAATAAGTCTTGATGCAATAATAATAACAATAATAATACAATTGTTTCTATCTTTCAAACGTTGTCCAAGCTTGATCTATAATGTTAATTATTACTCAAGTCATTCGTCTTCAACAATGTTGACTTAGATCAAACTCTATTATACCATCTTAAAAAAAAAAAAACTATTATATTATTTTTGTAAATTTTATGGTTGTAAAATATTAAAATGAGGATAAATGCATGTCTAGAAACAATTTGTTAAAAAAAAACAAAATTTATATAATACAAAATTCTAATGTGTAGTAAGTGAACTAAAAAACTAAAATTATAAATTATAAATATACATATTCCAAAATTTGAAATTCAAATTCGAAATAATATATAAATACCCATATCGAAAATTTTAAAATTCAAAACTAATATAATATGTAAGTTAATCTACATATAAAAAAAGTTTAAAATTTAAAATTTAAATTTTAAATTTTAAAATCTAACTAATACATAAATATGTCAGAATTAATAAATAAATTTGGAGATTTTCAAAAATAGAAAA
>NC_052352.1:34039042-34064173 GCF_009727055.1 Benincasa hispida
AAATATATAAAATAAAACAATAATAAAAATAAAAGATATTAATGTTGTTTTTAAGCAAGAGTTGAAACAAAAACTTCTAAAATGGGTAGAAACATGCCCACTCCCATTACCAACGAGGTCGCTTAAAAAAATGACCCTATAAATATAAAAATAGTACAAAAACATTTCTTAAAATTTAAAACCAAGAAGCAGAAAACAGTTGTCAAATAAAAAAACAATAAAAAACAAAAATATTATCAAATGAACTTAAAAAGATAGAAAAAATACAAACTAATTGACAAGCGAAGTGCTCAATCCAACTGCATCTTATTATTATTTGTTATTGTTATCGTTGTTGCTTAACCCTCAGAGATAACGGTTTAGTAAATGTGCCAAAATTCATAATTATAAGTAAACACAATCAAAAGAAATTCAATAACATTTGCAATTTGGACTAATTACAATGGATCAATTAATGGAATTCTACTACAATTACACCATTTTTATTACGATTTGGTAAATGTGGCATTGTTTAGAAAAAAGAGAGTTTCCTAAGTATTATTGTCCGTGCTCTTCTTTCTTTCGTTTCGTTCTACAATATAAGCCTTAAATTTCAAACTATTATAAATATTACAAAGAAAATTGGTATAATTTAGATGTCCATTCTTAATGTCAAAGGATCAAATAACATTTATCATTACTCCATGTGTTGTTCATGTGTCTCAACATTACACACTATTAATGTCTATGTAATCCACCTCCTACTTATCAAATTGCCTATAAATAGTAGCATTTTGTGAGTTTTGTAATATATGCACATTGGTGAGAAAAATCTATTTCAAATTTTCATTTTTCATATTTTCTAAATTTCATATTTTGTTATTTTATTTTATTTATTTATCATTAATATATTATGTTTTCTATATATTCATATTTATGTTGTGTTTTGTTGTGCTCTTCAATTTTACAACACAAGCATCATTTCTTTAAAATATACAATATATTAACCAATCAAATTAAATTAAATTACTTTAGAAAAACAATTAGATTATACTTTAGTCAACTTTACATTATAGTCCCCACTAAATTTTGAGTTTTGCTTTTTCCTTTCTTGGTGGGGGAGTTGTGATTTATAAAAATTATTGAAAATGTTACCTTAGACCTTGTTGTATTTAATATGGAAACAAATTATAAGAAATAAAAAGAAGTTGGAAATGTAGTGGTGATGGGTTTTCAAATAAAAATGATAATTGTGGTGATGGAAGGTGTTTGGTGTCACCATTCCCCACCTACAACATTTTTTTTTTTTTTTCTAACTCTACTTTCACCTTTATTATTTTAATTTAAAAGGATAATAAAAGGACAAAATTTAAATAATATTGAAATAATTTGAATTTAAAATAAATTTTAATTCACCCTATAAAAAATTAGGGCTACGTTAGATAATCATTTGATTTTTAATTTTTTTTAATTTTTAATTTTTGAAAACTGAACCTATTTTTTATTGTGTTTTAAAAAATAAAACCATTTTTTTAAAAAAACTAGAAAAAAATCTTATTATTTATTATTGTTATTTTAAATTTAATTCAAAATTCAACTCTTTTACTTAAGATGTGAAAATAACTGTAAAAAAAATAAAAGAAAATAAAATTTAATTTTCAAACACCAAATTGGACATAAACTATCAACTTTTGAAATGATAGTTGACGTTGCCTTATCTACTAAACCATGTTCTGAAAGGCTTTAATTTAAAACATCTAGTATCTTATTAAAATACCATAAACATAAAAAATAAAGAAAATGGATAAAAATTAGTTTGATATTTTAAATGTATATACATTTAATGTTTACCGGGCAATTTTACGTGTGAATTAAACAATTTATTAATGCATAATTAATGAACACATAGACGGCTTAATGTTGTAGGCAGTGGAGGAATTAGGAATTCTATATAGGGGTGGTATATGTATAAGTCTAATAAAGAAAAATCTATAAATGAATGTAAAAGAGTGTTTATAACTTCATAGATTAACTAATTTAATATATTACAATTGTCATCTACGAGTTCTCATATTCTGAAATCGATCCAAGATAACTTCAATATTTAACTTATCAAATAAAACATTTTCAATATAAGTTATAAGACAATCATTCATTCATTGACCTCCTATTCGATTATGCAATCAAGTCTTCACAATATACATAGCAGAAAATGTTCTCTCTGCAATAGTTGTGGAACAGGTAAAATCAATGCCAAGGTGAGTAATTTGTAAACTAATGGATAGAGTTTGTCTTTATTCGTTATGACCATTTTTATTGCAATATCACATATGCTTTGTAGCTCAATAAATTCAATATTTGAACGCATATCAATAATTTAATTTTGAAGTTGATCCTCAAGCATAGCGAGTTCAATAGCCGGAAGTCTTTTAGGTAAAATTGAGCAAGTTAACTAAGCTTTTTTCTATCAAAAGAAACAAATAAATTACTTGGATTTAGATATGTCACGCAGAGAAGCAATTTAGTATTTGTTTCAGTAAAATAATTATTCAACTCTTGAAGTTGCATATCGATGATGACATAAAAAACTTCAATCCGATAATGATGTAAATTTGTAACTGGTTGAGAATTTTGCCTTTGTTGTCCTCGAATTAGAAATAGGTCATCCATTTTAAAGATTTTAATATCATGACTATGATAGAAATCAGAAACTATGCTCAACAACAAATTCCAATCAGATTCTTTGTTTTCTGCAATATTTCTTTACAATTTTTTAATAAATTCATTGCATTCACAATATCTTAGACCAAAATCTACAGGTAGTTCTTCTAGATTTATTTTTATATAAGATTGATCAAAATCCAAAACTTTTTTTTTTCTTCGAAGATGATGTCTCTACATACTTTATCATTGTTTTTCTTTTATAGTATCTCTCCATATTAATTTTGAATTAACTCTACAAAAGTATTAATAATAAGAATATTATATTATATTATATAGATTTGAAAGTATCAAAACTTAAAGTCTAAGAATATTTTAAAACTTACGTGTCGAGCTCGTATATTTAAATGAGTGATAAAAAATAATCCTTTAGCTTGAACTTTGAAGTTAATTTTAAAAACCTATACGAGTAATGTGAATGTAAAAATAACATGAAAACAAACGAAAATATATATAGCGTAATGTAAATATAAAAATTATGTAAAAAAATGAACGAAACCTTTTTAATAAAATGTTCTTGAGAGTTGAGATTGAAATGTGAATTTCGAAAAGAAGAAAAAAAATTATAAACTATCTACTTCTGTTGCTGATAAAAAAAGTATTGTTTGACTATTTATTTATTAAAAAAAAGACACATTATATTTTAAAGGGCACATTATTTGACCAACTTTCCTTTTATTAGGATTTACATGAGTTGCTTTGAAAATCCATTAGAGATGAAAAATCTGGGTAAAAAGTACTTTAAAATTCAAAATAAAATGCTAGCAAGCAATAGGATTTGAACTTTTATTCACCAAACATACAACACTCCATATCAACAAGCTAGCACTAATTTTGTTATTTAAATTGAACTTTTGTATATGTATTAATACATATCACTAAATAATTTATATTATGTTGGAAATGTCCTAAAACACACTGTTTGTAAAATATTAAACATATTTTATTCATAATAAAGATATAATTGAAAATTCTTTCAATAAAGATGTTATTATTGAATTACGTTCATTACTAAATCCAATAAACTAACTCATGGCTTTAAAATGAATTCTTAAACTTGATGCAGAGATATAAAAGAGGATCAAGTTTTAGTATATAGCCAAAAAGGTCTATAAGTATATGGATAAGCTTAAGTATCTTATCCTGGAGACACTATGGATGCGACCTTCTTTGTATATTGATACAAACGATGTGATCCCAAAGCCGTTCATGTGAAGACATGTGAGTGGGAGCATCCTATGCAAAATATGTTTGCATAAGACTGGACCACAAAATAGTCACTTTTCTTTATAATAACCATTTACTATTAAAACTGACTATTTCAATTCGATGACCTAAGATAACTCGATCTTAATCCTAAGCTAACTATTGACTCCTGTTTATTCAGGATTATCTTTTAATTTGCATAGGTGAGACTGATTCAACATCACCGCTTGACAAGCCTTCCATTGTAGGGGTAAGACTCATGGTCTTGAACAAAGGGGTACCACCCTCTCGTGATCGAGAGGGATTCAGTTTATTGGTAAGTCCACAAATCAATCGTTCATTAGAGGATCAATGGAAACTTAAGAAGGTAAAACGACAATTTTGACCTAGCTATAAATAAGAACGACCCGTGAAGGATCGACTTATTGATTATGGTTAAATCAAGTGAGCAGAAAAATATTTATAGTGGGATAGTGCAACTACTGAGTTGTAGTGGTGTGTCTTGATAGTTAACGAATAGTGATTAATTCGATCTAAAGAGTTTAACCAATTAATCTCAAGTAGTTGAAGCTTATGATCTGTAGGTCCATTAGGTCCTTCTACTAGCTCGTAAAAGGATTAAACCTTAGAATAGCGTGTTGAGAGAATTTGGAATATTCAAACTCGATTTAGGGTTTGGATTATTATATTTGATATAATTGATGCTTAATTAACGAATTAAACATTACGATTTTAGAGAGTTAATAATATTTAAATATGATTTAAATATTTGATGAGGTGTTTTATTAATTTAATATTTGATATTAAATTAATTAAATTAATTTTATATTTTTTAATTTATTAAAATTTTGAATTTATGAAATTCTGAATAATTTTGATTTGTGAAATTGAAATTGATAAAATTTATTTAGTTGAAATTTTATTTAAAAATCAGTTTTAATTTTGAAATTAAATTCAAATTTTACGATATTGAAAATTAAGATGGAAAGTGGGTGGGTTTATTCCACAATTTTAATTAAAACACCTCATGCCACTTTCATTAATGGAATTTTGAAGTGGCTTCATCTCTATGAAGTTTATCTGCATGGTTACTTACTATATATTGACAACTTCAGATTTGTGGTTAAGTGGAAAAATTTGGAAAAAAAAAGACTGTTTCCTCTCTTGATCAACTCTCCAAATCAATATTGAATTCTAACTCAATCTAATGCTTGAACATAGTAGAGAAGATTTTGATGGTGGTCCACCGTTGAAATTGAAGAAGAAATCAAAGATGATTCAAACAATTCGAAGGAATCTACAAAGGTCGTACACTTAAACCCTATTTCTGAGTCTGAATCTTAAGACTTTATCATTATATGGTATTGTGTTAGATAATAAGCTTGCAAAATTTAAGGTACTAAATTAAGGTAAATTTGATGGTTTCAATTTGTATTTGAAAAATAAAACATAGTAATATGCTTCATTTAACAATTATTTTTGAAAATTTTCACAGATAGAAAAAATATTAAACTATTTACAAAAATAATAATAAAAAAAAAACATTGATACATATTGATAGACTTCTATCAATGTCTATCACATAGTATCAATGATAGACTTTTATTAGTTTCTATCATTGATAGACGTTGATAGACTTTTATCAACCTCTATCAAAAAAATATTAAATTTTACTATTTTGTGTAGATAAGTTTCTTTATTTTTATATTTTTGAAAATTCCCCATTATTTTTGTTTTAATTAAACCATTATATAATGATTGTGGGACTATAAAATTTTGCTACCATAGTCTTAATATAGTGGGTTTTTTTTAATCCTTTTTCCTTTTCTTTTGTCAAATCGTTATCTCAATTGAAATGCAATCTAACATTTCTTATCTTTGTATGAAAATGGCTTTTATTACAAGGAAGTTAGAGAACGAGATATATAAATAAATTTATAATAACTGTATTTTTAAACTTGAGAAAAAAATGTTCAAATTTTTTTAAACCCAACAAATTGTTGTTTTCCTAAAAAAAGAAAAAAAAGATTAATTATTCCATTCTATAGTCCATTTGTGACATTGAGCAATATTTTGTGATTAATTTTCCACGTTTCTTGTGGGGTTGGTGAAGGTTTGAGGATTTCAATTGTATTTTGTTTATCAAAAATACTAATATTTTTGTTATCTTTTCTTTTCTTGGGGTTAATTGGATATAAATGGCTGTTTTTTTTAAAAAAAAAAAAAAAAAAAAAAAAGGGGGGAAAAAGGGTTGTTTCAGAATTTTGTCCTTTAGTGCATTTCACCTTTTATTTTTATTTTTATTATTTTTTTTCTTTTTTCATCTTTTCCCGTTAACTTCCGTTAGACCGTTACCATTTTTTAAAAAATTCTTTTTATTAACCCTTTTGTTTACCTCTTTTCTTTTTCATTTAAACTATTTTTTTCGTCCTACTTAGATTTTCTAAAATTATTTTTCTACAAGAAAAATATATTATTCAATCTCTAAATTTTGAATCTAATTTCTATTTGGTCTATATATTTTAAAATATTATATTTTTAGTTATTCGATTTTGAGTAAATTTGGTTTCAATTCCGTCACTGAATTTCTTAATCTTACAAATTTACCCTTCAAATTTGAATTTTGTTTCAGTTGGGTTTCTTAGTTTCAATTTAGTTCTTAAGTTTCAAAGTATTATAATTTTACTGATGAATTTTTTTATAATGTAAGTTATAATTAATATATCAATCAAAGTTTAAAATATCGATGTAACTAAAAATATTGATAAAAATATCAATCTGATTAGATACTTTTTTGAAAAGTTCTAAATTAAATCATCTTTATATTTCTAATGTAATAATTATTTTTATCCTTCCATTTTAGCTTTTCAATATGGACACTAAAATTGTAAGAGTAAATATTTAAATTTAAGCCTCGTAGAGCTATAATCAAGTTAACCATATTTACTGTTTTGATTATCTACAGGTAACATGTATAAAAGCTTCATTATTTTAATCTTAATAAACATCTAATTATTGCAAAGACATCCACATCATTATAGTGAGGGTAATGTCAATTTAATATTTTAAAATAATATATTATAAACCTATAATAGATAATTTCAACTTTCAAACCATGAAGAGAATACCTTATCATTAGAGATTCATCACTCGAATTGTGTTAAAAATACGTTAAAAATCTCTTTCACTCCCTAAACTTTTATATAACTAACAATTTAATCCTTCAACTTTGATTTATAATTATTTGGTCCATATCTTTTCAATTTTGTAACAATTTAGTTCTTAAACTTCAAAATTTGTAACGATTTAGTCTTAAAAAATAATGTTAAGATTTGATGAGATTTCATGCACAAATAAACTGTTAAATTAATTAGATACTTGATAATTCTACAAATTACAAAAGTTTACATAATAAAGTATTAAAAGTTGATATCTGATTTTGATAATTTTTTTGTTAGGCATTAAAATGTTATAATGTTGAAAGTACAATGACTAAATTGTTATATACTAAAGTTCAATAACTAAATTGTTATAAAATTGAAAGTATGAGGACTAAATCATTACAAACCTAAGTTCAACTACTAAATTGTTACTTTTACGAAAGTTTGGACCAAAAGTATCTTTTAACTTTAATTGGTTTAATGTACATTTAATTCTACCTCATTTCAAAATATCTTTGCCATTCTTTCGTTTCATATTAGGTAAATTGTAGAACTACCTCTAAAATAGGCTAATAGTTGCACTTACATCCTCAAACTTATAATGGTAAAAATTGAACCTTCAAACTTGTGTAAAAAATAGACCCTAAAACTTATAATAGTAGTAGAAATTAGACCGTCAAATGATAAAAATTGAACCCATACGCTTAAACAATTGTTATTTGTTACAATGTCTACAATTATATAAGTTTGAAGGTCAAGTTTTAATAATTGTATAAGTTTAAGGCCTCGTTTTTTACCATTAAAAATTTGAAAGTATAATTATAATTTATAATTACCATCACACTTTATGGGTAGGTTTTTGCAAAATTTCCCCAAAATTTTATTGCCTTTATAGTCACTAGGTACAATTTAATTTGAAGTTTTCCATCAAGAAATAGCACGTTTTTCTTTTTTTGTATTTCATTTCGATTGGTCCACACTATAAATTACAAGCATTCTCATTTTTTAGATTACTATTTCCAAGGTTATGGACAACAAGAGTGCGAATTAAAAGAAATTTTGTATTTTCTTTTAAAAAAAAGCCTGTACGTAAAATAAAAGGAAAAAATGAAACTTGACTATTTCGATAATCATTTGTTTTTCCTTTTAAAAAATCTTATTAATTTTCTTATAAATTTTTCCATAGTTTTCTTTTATCTCTTACTTGAATTTTTAGTTAAATTTGAAATCTTTTTATTTTTAATTTTCAAGACATGACACAACTTTTCTTTTAGCGTTTTTATAAATTAGATAACAAAAATAGTATTTCTAATCATAATTTTTAAAAATGAAAAACTTAATAGATTATGAAATGAGATCTTAGTTTTTTAAAATTGAATTCACAAACACTATTTTCTTCTATTCGTTTCTATGTTTTATTATCTACTTGTAAAATTTAAAAAAACTATTATTGTTTTTGTAAATTAAATTTGTTTTTGTAAAATTTACAAGTCAGATTTTGTAAATTAAAAAAAAAATTATAACATTTATTGTTTTTAAAATTTAATTAAGAATTCAAATGTTATTTCTTAAAAAAATGTGAAACTCATTATAAAAAAATTGTGAAGAAACGAGTACAAAATTTTAAAACTAAAACTCAGAAGAAAAATCGTTATCAAACCAGATTTTAATCATATATTAATAAAAAAAATTTAATTGATGTATATTTAAATTCAAAATATGGATATAAAAAATCATTAAACTTAATTTTATTCTAGGTCATGCCTCGATGGTCAAATATAAGAAAGCTAAGAAAAAAAGATAGCAATGAATTTTGAGGCTTGAAACGAAACACGGTATGTTTGATAATATAGAAAAGATCATATTTTTGCCTAAGTTGCAAGTTAGGTGTATATATATATATATATATATATAATATTTATATATATATACATACATATATATATATATATATATAATATATATATATATATATATATATATATTATATTATATTTAAAGTTTTATCTTAATAAATTTATAGAGACTATATTCATTAGAATCTTGGACTAATAATTATATTAATTTAAATTATGAAAATTTGTAAGTGTATAAATATACACCTTCATTCAAATTTTAATTGAAAAATATCGAGTGAAATTTATAAGAGTTTCAATTAAATTTCTAAATTATCATTAGTGAATCAATTTAAACCTTTTATTAAGATTATCTTTGATATTCATCAATGCATCAATTCTTACATGTATGTAGGCTTCTTCTAACTAGGGATATTAAAAAAAATCAATCAACCCAATCCAACTTGTACGATTTGGGTTAGGTTATCAATTCATTTGAGTTATGTTGAGTTCACATAAATGAAAATTTTATGGGGTAGGTTGGTTCATAAATTCTAACTAAAAGTTCAAATTGATTTGTTATGACAATTTAGGGGTTTATATTAATAAAATTTAACTGCGCGACCTTCTTTCCTAGAGGTCAAATGTTCGATCCATCACTATAATTCGATTTCTATCTAAACGGAGTATAATAGCAAGTTTGTTGGCAAATAGACTAAGTTGATCCATAATTTCAGATTCAAAGTTCTTAACCAACATCCAAAGAGGTGACTTTCTCCTACAAAGAAATCCCCATATAAAGATGCATACTCAAAATTTCTACTAGAGGGAAGAAGGAAATTCATAAACCCCAACTCCAATTGAAAATAACCCCATGCGTTATTGAATTTCTCCTAGCTTGTTTATAGTATGCAAATATGTAACACTACAAGAAATAACATATATGATAGCTAAAGAAAAAAGCTATAATAGACTTTTTATAGCCTTTTTTGTTGAAAATTCTAACAACCCATGTTATTAAAAGTCTGGGACTCTTTATAGCATTTTTCTAAAGTTATAACGGATGCTATTATAAAGTATGAAGATACAACTTATATACAATGCTATAAAAACATTTGATAGCGTTTTTTATTAAAGTTATAACATGTTTGTATAGCTAAAATAATGTGCTATCTTTAACATAGTAGCCTTTTTCCAATGCTATAATATAATATTTATAGCTGTAATTGTATGCTATAGTAATGTTATTTAATCATTTTCAATTATTATAATTATTATAATAACCTTTTAATAGCATTTCGTTTTTGCTATATAATTCTTTCTATAGCTTTAACTCATGGCTATAAAAGAGGTAACTTTTTTTTTCAAAAATAATTTTTTAATTAATTAGATTTTGATAAATTTTAGCTCAAATACTCAATTTTAGTTAAAATATACACACATCAAATACTCTATAACATAATAAATACTAATAATTTCCATTCAAAATCTATTAACATTACAAAATAAAAAATTCAATAATTTCCTAGAATAAAGTTGTGTCTAAATGATACAAGCTAGATAAAGTATTTAGTGAATGTACCAAAAATATAAGTTAGCCATCAAAATACAAAGTGTTCAAAATTCACCAAGTGTTCAAAAATACGTAGTTGAGTTGTCATCGTTGGTTCTCTTTTCCTCTCGTAAGGCATCATTTCATCCACCTACATAAATTTATAAAATCTATATCAACGTACAATTTTGTATATACCAACAACAGTGAATATTAAGTAAATATAGAAAATCTTTTAATAAATGTAGATAAATAATCTTAGAAAATAACATACTAATAATCACTTTATCAGATGACCATGCAACTGTACTGCCCAAAACTTCTTCAATACATGTCATCTTAGATGTAGGTCTCCACAAATATGTGTCGGTTTCTTTGATAAATCAACCTATACTCTAACTGCATGTCGACCAATAGGAATGTGATGAACAAAAGCAACTGGATCATTAGAAGACCATCATCCTTCTGTAACAATCTCTCCTGAGCCATACCAATCTAATAACTTGCACTTAATTTTATTATTTTTATTGATACTCTATCAAAAGAAAAATATGAGATATTATAATAAGATAATAATGAAATGAAGAATAATTCTCATCACATTACAAATAAATTTATCGATGAAGATGATATTAGAAAAGTTGAAGGAATATTTGTTGCCTTAGGTACACTTACAGTAGCATTTGAAAGTTCCTCACTTGGTTCAACCTATGATAATTTCATATGAAACAAAAAAGTTAACTAATTATAAGGAAAAAAATATTGTAAATGACTTAAAGAAAAAAGATTACATGTTTCTTTATAAAACATGACATAATTGCTTTCATTTCTATCATTTCATCTTTCGTTGCTTTCATTTCTATCATTTCCTCCTTCATCTTCAAATATTTTTTTTCAAGAACCTTGTACTTGTTATCTTGTTGAGACAAGAGAGATAGTTTTGTACGAATTACACCAAATCCAAATCCTCTTACATGACCACGGTCAGGGCCAAGAACTTTACTCAAAACATCATCAACCACGTTAGTTGTTGAAGTTGTCGTCTCAACCTTAGTTTTATACGAGTCACACCAAACCTAAATCCTCTTCCATCATTTTTTGTGGAAGCTTGTAGAATTGATGGTAATTTGATATATTGTCTAAGTTATAAATATGTGGATATTTTATAAGGATATTTCATGGGTATATAAGTTAGAACAACTATCTCCATTGGTATGAGGTTTTTTGGGTCAAACCTAAAAGCAAGGCCATAAGGGCTTATGTCCAAAGTAGGTACAATATCATACTATTGTGAAGATATTTGGAGAGTTGTTATCTCTATTAAGTAGTATCAGAGTCGTCTCCTAGCTTAGCACGTTGATATAAATCCTTAGGTATCGAACAAAGCTGTAGTGGAACCTCAAAAGTAGTCATAGTAGATCTATGGTTGAACTCTATTGGATAGGAGGTATGCTCTGATGAAAAGGATTTGTCTAGATAAGAGTTAAATGAATGGATGGCTACTTGAGAGAAGGTTCAATTGGTCTTTTGTTCGAGGGGAGAATCGTTGAAAATGCGACCAAAGCCCCACATTGGTTAGATAAGGAGATGATCATGGATATATATCTATGTAATTTCAATTCATTGAAAGTATAAAGTCTTTTTTTTTATTGAGCCTATCTAGGATCTTGAAAGGAGAAAATAAAAATTGAATTTCATGGATTTAGTAAAATTTCTTAGAGAAATAACCTTAAAAGCAGTAGTATAATACATCAAATGGATGTAAAGAAATCATATCTCGATGGTGACCTAGCTTTCAAATAATTGTGTAATTAGAACTTTAATGATACACTAGTAAATATCCATTGATACATGTGTTTACTCAAAGTTGTTTAAGCTAATTGTGTGATTATATGTTTGTACATTGATAATATGTTTATCTTTGAAACAAACATAGATGTAATCAATAATACCAAGTTATTATTATCGTCACATTTTGAAATGAAAGATTTAGGAGAAGTTGACGAAATACTTGTGTTAAGCTTAGAAAAACTGAGAACGGATTTTATTTGTGTCTATGACACACTATATTAGAAAACTGTTAAAAAGATTTGATAGTTATGATGATGCTCCTGTAAGAACATCTTATGATAATAGTATGAGCCTTAAGAAAATAAAGGAGATAGTGTTTCTCAATTTGAATATGCAAATATTATAGGATGTGTTATGTTTTTTTATGATCTATACTAGACTTATTATTGCACATGCTGTGAGAAGATTGAGTAGATATACACTTAATCATAATAAAGATCATTTGATTGCTCTTCGTCGTTTATTAATGTATCTTAATGGTAGAGTAGATTTATGCTGCATTCTAATAATATATATATATATATATATATAATATATATATATATATATATATTATATATATATATATATATTATATTTGTTGGGTTATATGTCTCTAAAACTCACACTTGTAAACATTAAACATATTTAATTTTGCAGTAAAGATATCAATGAGGTATATTCAATAAAATTGTTTAAATATGTAAATTGCACTTGTTAAAGCCTAAATCCAATAAAATAACGAACCCCCAGCTATAGCATGAATACTTGAACTTTATGTGGACACATAAAAGTGGATCAAGTTTGGGTTTATAGCCAAAATGGTCTATAAATATAAGGATAGGATTGAGTACCTTATCCTGGAAACACTATAGATGCGATCCACTTTGTATTTAAGACAAACGATATGATCCTGAATCGTTCATGTAGAGACATGCTAGTGGGGACATCCTATGCAAAAGATGTTTGTATGAGACCAAACCATAAAGTAGTCACTTTTCTTTCTAACGTCGTTTACTGTTAAAACTGACTGTTTCATTTTGATGACCTAAGGTAACTCGATCTTAATCCTGAGCTAACTATGAACTCCTATTTATTCGAGATTATCCTTTAATATGTATGGGTGAGAGTGACTCAACATCGCCGCTCAATAAGCCTCTCACTTTAGAGGTACGACCGGGTAGATAGCTGGAGATATAGTCCTACAAGATGGAATTTACTCCTACCCAATTTTAGGGTTAGTAGATAGGTTATTCCCTTAAGTACTGACTTCTAGTGTTGAACAAGGGGCCTCACCCTCTCTATGATTGAGATGGACTTAGTTTATTGGTAGAACCATAAACTAGTTGTTCGTTAGTGGATCAATAGAGACTTAAGGAGCAAGATGTATTACAGGGATAAAATGATAATTTTGAGCCACCTGTACATACGAACAACCTATGAAGGATCGACTTATCGATCATGGCTAAATCAAGTAGATAGAATTATATCTTTAGTGAGGAGAGTGCAACTACTAGCTTTAGTGGAGTGTCTCGGTAGTTAACGAATGTTGATTAATTCGGTTAAAAGAGTTTAGTTAATTAATCTCAGATTATTGGAGCTCATGATTTGTAGGTCCATTAGGTCCGCTTGCTAGATCATACTAGACTAAATCTTAGAACAGTGTGACAAGTGAGTTTGAAGTGTTTTATGGCCGCCGTTCACTAGGGCTTCGGTCGCTGGCTCCCCTGTCATCAGGTCACCAACTTCCTTGACCTTCCGGCACTGGGCAGGCGTCGGCCCCCATACATGGTCTTACATATTTGAAGTAGGGAATAAGCATTAAATATATGCGATATATTTAACGACGTATCATTCAATTGGGACTTGAATGCTAAAGAGAGTGTTGGAGATATTTAAATAAGATTTAAATATCAAAACTATGAATAAAGATTTATCGGGATTAGTGTTGGATTTAATAATTGAATATTAAGTTAAATTAATTAAATTGTTTAATGAATTATTTAATATTAATTTAATTTAAAATTAATTAATTGAATTAATTTTGAATTAAATGGAATTAATCAAAGTTGGTCAAAGTCAAACGTTGACTTCACCAAGCTTTGAAGGTCAAAGGTCAAAAGTTGACTTCACTAAGTAGGAAATTCCAAAATTAGTTTTGAATTAATTTTGAATTAAAATTTGATAAAGTCAAAATGTTGACTTCATTTAGTGGAAAGATCTAAGAATGATCTTTAGTGGAAAAATCTAACATTTAGTGAATTAGTGAGTAATTCATTTGGTAAAGTATTGATTCCACAAAATGCCACTTATCCCACTAAATTGAATGCATTTTGAAGTGTCAAATTTTGGTTAACTCAATTTTGCATGGATTGCATGTAATTGCTCTATAAATAACATGCTTTGATAAAGATTAAAGTTCTAGCCATTTTGGTGATTTTCAAGTTAGTTGAAAAATAAATTCTTCTTGATAACTTAGAGATTCTAAAAGAGTTTTAGAATTTAAGGTCTCAATTCTCTCTCAATTTCTATTCTAAATTCATTCTTAATTTAGTCACTCACTAGATCCCACCATCTCGTTCTAAGGCCGGAGAATAGTTGATAAGACCCTTATGATGGTTCACGGTCGGTTTGTGAAAAGATTGGAGTAGAATTGGTGGTCAATTTGGAGCTACGAAGGTCATAACTCAAACCTTAATTTCAAAGTTATTTGCATGCATGTTTTATCTTTAAAATTAATGAAATTTAGAGTGCTTAAGATCCAAATTGTTTCTGCATGCACATTGTTATTATTCTCTCTCCCTCTCTCTCTCACACACATATATTGCCATATTAGAAGGTTATTGTATGCAAATTAGGTACTTAAAATGACGAAGTAAGCTTTACTAGTGGATATGTGTTCTTATTGAGTAGAGGAGAACTTCATGGAAATATAAATTTATTGCTATAGAATTAGCATGGCATCAATATGAGTAGCTTGGAAGCCTACTGGGAGATGTACCATTGTGGGGGACATTAGTACTAGTCTCTTTGCACTGTGTTTCACAAGTTATCATAGGAGTTTCCAAGAATATTGTATATAATAGTAAAACACCTTAGACATGGAGTTGTGAAAAAGTTGTTGGAAGAAGGAATTATCTTCTTGAAATTTGTGAGGTCTAAGAGGAACTCAGAGGATCCTCTAACCAAAAGCCTACTAAGGAGAGTAATTCAAGTATTTTCAACAAGTATGGGACTCAAACCCTTATAGTGATCCATAGTCCTTTATCTAGGTGGTCTATTGCGATAGACTTGATGGTCCATAGTCCTTTTATTTAGATGGTCTATTACTATAGACTTGATGCTCCATAGCTCTTTATTTAGGTAGTCCTAGTACAGGCTTGATGGATGGAACTAAGATCTTTAAATTCCATAGCCCTTTCTTTGGTTGGTCCTGATATAGACTTGACGGATAGTTGTAAAATCTTTATAGCTCAGTTTTTTAGTGTCTTATCTTTGACAGACTTGATGAAGTTGGTTTTGGTATCGACTAGATATGAAGTCTTCATAGCTTAGTATTGGTCTATTGCGATAGACTTGATGAAGCAATTAATGTGATTGTGAAGGTGTGGCTGCCTTCTACGAAGAAGTTTAAGGGTCTTTTTCTAGAGTTTTCACATTGACCTGAGGTTCTATGTGCATGGCCTTAAATAGCATACTTTTATCTTGAAATCGATGGAAATTTAAGGAGTAAAACATGTTGTAGGGGTCTTAACCATAGTTCTTAAAAGTTCAAAAGGTAACTCTCTCTCTCTAATCAAGTTGTTGCCCTACTTCACTATGCATCAATTCAAATAGAAAGATATTTATGTTTAAGTTTATTCTCTTATATTTGCTCAAATAAATTGTTTATTATTTTTTAATTGTTGTCATTAGTGGAGAATTGTTGGAAATAACTAGACAACTAGTCATTTGCTGGAATGACTCGTCATCAAAGTAGCCAAATATTTCTAAATGTATTTTCATACTTAATTTAAATTTGAAAAAAGTTTCCTGTATTTAATTTAGATATGAAACATTTTTATATTTAATTAAGATCTAAAATATTTTCTACATTTAATTGAGAAAAATATTTTTGTTGGGTTCTTATAAAAAAGAAAAATGGTTGTTTTAGTCCTCAAGGATGAGATTTGAGTTTGACATGATAGTTATCTCTATTAAAAATTATTTAATTCTGAGTAAAGTTTTCACTCGATTCCAATCAATCTTCAACGAATGCACGTCTGAGAAGGGTGTAAACTTTGGGAGCAACCGACTTCTGGTGATTTAGCACCAACGTCATACCGATTTTGCTTTCAAGGGAGTAGATCTTCCACGACACGATAATGATTGAAATCCGAAATTAATGACGACTAACTGACTATATTCAAACATTTCAAAATATAGAAATTGAACGATGATAAATTAAAAATAAATTTGAATTTTGTTTTTAATTTATAAACTGTTATATATTTATTATATTATGTAATTAATTACGTTAGCTTTTAAATTACATGTTCTTGAATAACGAGAATGAATTTTAGTTTTGCCAACAAAAACGTAGCTCAATTGGTATAGTGCTTGTACTATTGACCTCAAGGTTTGAGGTTCGTTTCCCTCACCTCACTCTTTAATTATAATACTTTTTTTTTAAAAAAAAGAATGAGTTTTAGTTTTCTTTTGCATGTTTGGTAATGCCCTATTCAAAGTAGCACAATGTCAACCTCTATATGTCACGTTTTTATTTATAGAGAAATAATTTTCTATGAATTTATCCATATTCTCAAATAATTTAATTAATAATAGAGATTATTTTTTAATTATGATATTATATCATAATTTTCAAACAAATGCTAGAAAAACCATTATTCAAAGTGGCAAATATAAATAAAATATTATTTGCTCAAATTAGATCAAACGAAAGGAAAAAAAAAAAAGAAGAAGAAGATGTAAATTAGAATTTTGAAAATAATTTAAAAGAATAATCCTCCTTCAAATGTGGATAAATATGTATTTTGATAATAGATGAGGTGGGAAGTTGGTAAATGAGCTAGGATTCTAGAAGAGTAAGAAATTGTCAACTAAAATTATATTTAATTAATTTGTTTAATGTTTGAGTATTAGAAAAAATAGGAATTAATTAATCAAAAACTATCTTAAATAAACATAAAATTAATTGTTTTATTAATAATATTTGATGTTTCTTAGTTGATTGAATCGTATTGGATGGATATCATGCTCTCAATGATTATTAAAATATACTCTTAATAATAATGCACGTCAAAAGGTAGTGTGTTGAATTACTATTATATTATATTTAATGGAAAAAAAAAATTCCATTTTTGGCTTTTCAGATTTGAGGTTTGCGTAATATTTTGATTTTTGAATTTTTAAACTCAATTCTGGTCCTTGAAAATTAAGTTTATAGACAATATTTTTATCTTTAAATTTCTTTCATGGTTATCTACTTTTTATTGATGGTTTAAACAATCAAGTCAAATTTTGAAAACTAAAAAAATAATTTTTAAAAACTTGTTTTTGTAATAGACTTAATTTTAAAAAAATCAAAAACAAAAAATGAAATAGTTATCAAACAGAACCATAATATCTTGAAGTTTGAGTTTTGATAATATTTTGGTCTTGCATTATTATTATTTTTTTTTTTGTTAATTATCTAATGATAACTGACATGACATTTTTTTTATTAAAAATAAAATATATTTTCTTATTTTTCTCTCTCCCTCTTATTTTCCTATTCCTCTTTCTTTCTTTTTTATCTTCTTTTCCCTTCCTCCATATTCTCCTCCTCTCCTCTCAAGTTTAATATCTAACCAAAAAAAAAAAAAAAAGCTAGCGATGTTAGACAATATATAATCTATAATAAATAGAATAATCCTAGGATTATTCATGTCAAATTGCCAAGAATAAATAATATACCGGATTCCGTTAAGATTGATGATAGCTTCAAGATGACGATGACTTTAAGACGACTATTGTCTTCCTCAACAAAAACTCCGAATGCTCTTAATAGGATCTCTCTCTAAATGAGATTCAAGAAAGAGTAAGTGTTTATAGTTTTGGTATATTGGGACCATAGCTCTAAGGTCTCTTTATATACTAGTTCAATTAGGGTTCTCATTCAACCCTAATTAACTAGAAATGGACTTCTACCCATTAAATCCATACTCAATTAGGAATCTAGGGCCTTAATTAATTAGATTACATAATAAGGCCTAATCTAATAAAATAACCCAATGTGATAATGTTGGGGTTGATGTCCTAAATCTCGTGGATCATGTAATTTATAACTATAATGTACAAACAGTTTATTTATTTAATAAAATTTGAGGTATCTTATTCGACATTTAGTAGCATTAACCCACAAAACTAATAAGCTAACATCCAATGGTATCTTCTGTAGCTTAAACATGTATGCAGATGTTGGGTTATATATCATAAAACTTACAGTTTGTAAACTTTAAACATATTCTATTCACAATAAAGATGTTATTGGGATTTTCTTTCAATAAAGTTGTTATTGAATATGTAACTTACATTTATAGATTCCTAAATCCAATAAACTAACGAATCTATATCTATAACATGAATACTTAAACTTTATGTGGAGACATAAAAGAGAATCAAGTTTGAGTATATAGTCAAAACAGTTTATAAGTATATGGATAGGGTTGGGTACCTTATTTGGGAGACACCGTGGATGCGGCCCGCTTTGTATACAAATACAAACGATGTGATCCCAAAGTCATTCATATGGAGACATGCGAGTGGAGGCATCCTATGCAAAAGAAGTTTGCATAAGACCGGACTACGAAATAGTCAATTTTCTTTATAACGATCGTTTATTGTTAAAATTGACTATTTCAATTCAATGACCTAATATAACTCAATTTCAATCCTAAGCTAACTATGAACTCCTATTTATTTGGGATTATCCTTTAATTTGCATGGGTGAGAGTGAATGAATATCGCCGCTCAATAAACCTCCCATTTTAGGGGTAAGATCGAACAAATAATCGGGGACACTGTCCTAGAAGACGGAATTTACTCCTACCCATTTTAGGATTAGCAGATAGGTTGTTCTCTTAAGTACTGACTCCTGGTCTTGAACAAAGGGGCTTGCCATTTCTATGGCTAAGAGGGACTCGGTTTATTGGTAGGATCATAAACTAATTGTTCATTAGAGGATCAATGGAGATTTAAGAAGCAAGATGTATTACATGGGTAAAACGGTAATTTGACCTAGTTGTCAATACGAACAAATTATGAAGGATCGACTTACTGATTATGGTTAAATCAAGTGGACAGAAATATATCTACAGTGAGAAAAGTGCAACTATTGATCTATAGCAGAGTGTCTAGGTAGTTAAAGAATATTGATTAATTTGGTTAAAAGAGTTTAGCCAACTAATCTCAAATTGTTGGAGCTCATGATTTGTAGGTCCATTAGATCCATCTATTAACTCGTAAAAGGATTAAACCTTAGAATAGCATGTTGAGAGAATTTGAAAAGTTCCAATTCGGTTTAGGGTTTTGGATTATTATATTCGATATAATTAACGTTTGATTAACGAATTAAATGATTTTTTAGAGTTGAAAATATTTATGAGATTTAAATTTTAATTACATGAATTTATTCATTTTTTATTAGATATTTAATTAATTTAATATTTGAAATTAAATTATTTAATTAAATTTTTTTATTTAAAATAAATTTGAATTTAAAATTTTGAAATCAATTTCTTTTAAATTTAATTTTATTTTATTAGAAACTCAAATTAATTGCTAAAATTGCTAAAATGGAAAGTGTGATTTTCCACATTTTTCCATTTTTTACACCTAATCCTAGCCTGAGAGGGGTTTGGTCATAATTGAAATATGACTTATTGTTCATTAGAGGGATCAGTGGTACTTAAGGAGTTAGATGTAACTACAGGGGCAAAACGGTAATTTTGGCCCAACTGTACTTATGAGCAATTTGTGAAGGGTCATCGCACAGTTGACTGGTTATATCCAATGGACACAGAAATATATTTGCAGTACAAAGAGTACAGTTATCGGTCTTTAGTGGAGTGACTGACAGTTAATGAATGTTGAGTAATTTAATTAAAGAATTTTAATTAATTATTCAAGTACCATTGAAGCTTCAATCTACAGGTTCATAAGGTCCTCTCTGCAGCTCAACAAGGATTATTGAGAATTAATTTGAATTATTCAAAATAATCGAGGGATTAATTATATATGATGTAATTAATTTCAATTAATTATATGTGATATAATTAATTTAATGTATTTGATATATTATAATATAAAGTTTATTTTTAGAGGAATTAAATATTTGAATATGATTCAAATAATTGTATAGATTAGATTCATATAAATTAATATAAATGTGATTTATATTAAATACAATAAATGATTGAGAAAATTCAAACTATAGATTATATTGTACTTGATGCAATATAAAAACTATAGGTTATGTGTTATATTCGATATAACATATAGTTTAATATATAATATATGAAAAGTTGGTTATCATATGTATATATATATATATATTAAATTTATATTATTAAATTAAAAATTTGAATTTAATTAAGGAGGGAGTTATAACTCTCTCCCCTTATTTTCTCTCATAATCAATTGTGTGATGTGTGGGGAGTTATTGCGATTGCTTCTTCATCTTCTTTATATAAGGATTCATTAAAAAATTGTGAGATATTCTAAGAAGTTATTTTTTTCCCGACTAGAAATCCTCTTTCAAATCTTTTCTCTTTTCTAAAAACCAGAGAAATCCATAACTCTCTTTGTTATTCTCAACCCCTAAGGAGAATACAGAAGGCTCACTTATGGTGGTGGCCAAATTGGGTTGCTGTATTTTTTTTCCGAGGAGATTTGAAGTGTTCATGACCGGATTGAGAAGGAATTCATGAAGAATCGATTCTTCAAGGGTAAGTGTTATTTCTAACCTTAATTCCTCATTTAGAAGCAGTTTGTAAAATATTTTTTGTAATTTGCATAATTTGAGTTCTCTGTATTTTTAATTCTGTGAGATTTGAGAATTGGGACTGATCCTTGCTTCCGCTATGGACCTCTCAGTCCTTCTGATAAAATATTAATCCATGAGCATCCATGAGCGTGTTCGGATCTTTCCTATTTCATTGTGACTAAATTACCACACACACATTCTAACAAACAGATATGCAATTTCACACTAATTATAGGCATGCTTTCACAAAAAAATAACAACAGATTGAGCAAACTTACTAATTGAAGACTATCTTCACTTTGAACTCAATCAAGCAGAAGCAAAACCTCTACGGTCTTTATCGCCCAGCAAATAGTCGGCTAATAGCAGCCCGATCGTCTACACGAACGACAACGCATGAACAAGCAGAACCGGGGACGACACCACCACTTAGATCCCTTGGTATTCTCGGAGTGAGAATCCAAAGAGTTGTCTTTGATGGATTTGGTAGAGAAAGGAGGAAAGGGACGATCGTGTAGAACGACAAGCAAGTGGGAAAGAGCTATCGTATAGCGGGTGCTTATCACTTAGAGAAAGGTACGCGATCGTGTAGGTTTTACTAAGTGATCGTTTAGTAATTAGTAAGCGATCGTTTAGAAAAATCAACGTGCTAAGAGATCGTTTAGAAAAACTGAGTGATCGTTTAGAGAACGCGTGTGGTTATTTAGTACGTAAGGTGTGCGATCGTTTAAGCAATAAGGCGCTATCATATAGGCTCTCAGCTAAGTGATCATGACGTTTTCACACTTTGAGCGATTTTTTCGAACTTGCAAAATGAAACCAATTTTCATTTTATTCTTCAGTTACAATAACCGAAAAAGATTTTCCCACCAATGCACGATCTAGGAGAAATTTCTGGCCAATTATCACATAACCAACCAATTAATTAATAAATGGATATAATCATATATTATATTTTAACCATTAGTTTGAAATCATATATCTACTATAGAATTTTTCCTCCACTTGATATAAATCATATTTATATTCTAATTTTCTCCAAAATAATGTATCTCATACATTTAGTCAATTATATCATATATAATTAACCAGTTCAATTATATCATATATAATCGAACTCCCTCTTGTCAATTTAAACATTTCAAACTGAACCAAAAACTGATTCTCGACTTTATCCAAGCTACCTAGGGAACTAATGGACCTGTGGCTCGAAGTCTAACATACGTGAATAGCTAACTAAACTCTTTAGCCACGAGATCCACCATCTGTTAACTGCTAGACATTCCACTAAAGACCAACATCTGAACTCTTCTTACCACAGATATATTTCTGTGTCCATCGGATATAACCAATCATGAGTACGATGACCATTCACAGATGTTCATAAGTACAGTTTGAGCCAATATACCGTTTTGCCCCGTAGTTACATCTCACTCCTTAAGTACCACTGATTCCTCTAATGAACAATACAACATAGTCCAACTATGAGTGAACACCTCTCGAGCCAAGAGAAGGTGTGTGGTGCCACATCGTTCAAGCCCTGGAATCAACTCTTAAGGGAGCTATCTATCTACTTACCCCTGCTTCGGGGAAGGAGTGAATTCTATCTTGTGTAGTTGAGTTTCCAGCTCCCAAATCAGATGAATCCCTAAAATGGTAGGTTTAAGTCAGCGACCTGGCCATTCGCACCCATACAAATCAAAGGACGCGCCCTCAATGGCAAGAGTTCCCAACTCACTCAGGATTGAGGTCTTGTTACCTATGGTCATCCTATTGAAGTGAAGTCTCTGTCATAAACGGTGTTTATATAACGAGACATTAACACTTCGTGGTCAGGTCTTATACAAACTCTTTGTATAAGATGCCCCCGCTCGCATGTCCCCTATAGAATGTTCAGGATCAGACCATCTGTTGATAAGTCACAACACTTGTGACCATTCCACAAAGCGGGCCGCATCCGTAGCATTACTAGGATAAGGTTTCCTCCTATATTCCTATACTACGACCATTATGGTTATCACTTAAGATATGATCCACTTTGTATGTCACCACATACATGATTTACATACTAATAACCAGGGATTTTATGTTTATTGGTTTGTGGTAAAGCAAAATAAAACAAACAACTGAGCAAAAATCAAGAAGTGAATGAAAATATCATATATTATACATCACAAGCATTTGTACAACTGTTTATAAACTACAGGACAGGAGACTTTAGGGCATCAACCCTAACAATCTCCCATTTGTCCTAAAGTGAAGTGGGGTGTACATAAAACTAGTACAAAACAGTAAAATTAGGGCATAAAAGCCCAGTACAAAGAAAATCTCCCATTTGCCTTAGTCCAGCCATGGGCGATCCTGTAGACCCGTTGTGAACCCCGAATCCCAATTTTACACTTAAGTGTGTTTTCTTATTTAAATTTTCTTAATTTTCCACTTAATTGTGTGTCTCTTATTTAAATTTGTATAAATAAAGTTGAGTAGGTTGATGAGAAAGTTAGTATGAAATGGTGAAGAAAGAATGGGGATTTGAAAAGGAAAAAAAAAATATGGAATTGAGTTGGGAAAGTTGTAGAAAAATAATAAGTAGGTTGAGCTAGTGTGGAATAATATGGAAATTGAGTTTGTGAAATTTCGGCTAAGTATAGAGAAGTTATGTGAAATGCGTTATGGCTGAAGAACTAAGGAAAAAATGGAATTTATGTGAATGCGAAAAATATGGGAAATTACTTTGGAAAAATTTGGAAAATCCGTGTAAAAGTATCACAAAGTGGTGAGCAAACGTGTACGGAAACAATGATCGCAGTAGCTAAAGAGCGAGATCGTTGAGAGTGAGATCAACGAGATCGTTGAGAGCGAGATCATTGAGATCGAGACCAGCGAGATTGGATAGAAGATGGGAGAGAGCGAGACCATCGAGAAAGATGGAAAGAGCGAGAGTGGAGAGAGCGAGACCAGCGAGAAAGCTGAAGAGAGCGAGAGTGAAGAGAAAAGTTAAAGCTGGAGAGAACGAGAGGGAGAGCGAGAGTGGAGAGAGCTGACCAGCGAGATTGCTGGAGAGAGCGAGACTAGCGAGAAAATGGGAGAGAGCGACACTGCCAAGAGTGGAATGAGCGACACTGCCAAGCGCGGAAAGAGCGAGAGCGCCTATGTGTAGCCTTGCTTTGGTCCGATTTGAACGTCATGCCCACGCCTTGCCTATGCATTGAACGGCCCGAGCAAGCTTTTGGGCGATGTATTTGGACGTGTTGGGGTGGATTATGCATGTAAAAACCCTAATTTGAATACAAACAAAGCTTAAAGACGTAAGGGCAAACGTCAATTAAAATCTAGGTGTTCGATTAAGAGAAATTCTTAAACCCTAAGAAATTGTGTTGGATGCGTTTGGGAAAGAACACATTGAACCAAGGTAAAGTCAGCTTTACGTTGATAAAAGGAGGATTAATTATTTGGCCATGCAGCCAAGTAGGTGCTGTCAATCCCATGAGCAATTTGAATGCCTATAAATATGAGTTGGGGATTTCATTTTCAAATCAACAACAAAATCATAAATTTTCGTAGAGAAAGTAGAGGGTAGTGAGGGTTCAGAGGAATGTGTCAACTTTGGACGAGGAGATCTTCCAATATACTTGTGCGTTTGGAGGTGATTCCAAAGCCATCTGAAAGCTCTGGTAGTTTTTCAGAGTAGGGCTGCCGGAGGAAAAGGCTCAAAGGAACTGGGCTGGAGGTTGAGAAGAATGCAGAAGGGTCAGACTGTCGAATCAGTCTGGGCCAGACTTGAAGATTTTGATTGCTGCATTATCGCGTAGTCTTGTGAAA
>NC_052352.1:34064198-34079571 GCF_009727055.1 Benincasa hispida
AAGAGGGAGAGATCTAACTAAACTCTTTAGCCACGAGATCCACCATCTGTTAACTGCTAGACCATTCCACTAAAGACCAACATCTGAACTCTTCTTACCACAGATATATTTCTGTGTCCATCGGATATAACCAATCATGAGTACGATGACCATTCACAAATGTTCATAAGTACAGTTGAGCCAATATACGTTTTGCCCCCGTAGTTACATCTCACTCCTTAAAGTACCACTGATTCCTCTAATGAACAATAACAACATAGTCCAACTATGAGTGAACACCTCTCGAGCCAAGAGAAGGTGTGTGGTGCCACATCGTTCAGCCCTGGAATCAACTCTTAAGGGAGCTATCTATCTACTTACCCCTGCTTCGGGGAAGGAGTGAATTCTATCTTGTGTAGTTGAGTTTCCAGCTCCCAAATCAGATGAATCCCTAAAATGGTAGGTTTAAGTCAGCGACCTGGCCATTCGCACCCATACAAATCAAAGGACCGCCCTCAATGGACAGAGTTCCCAACTCACTCAGGATTGAGGTCTTGTTACTATGGTCATCCTATTGAAGTGAAGTTCCTGTCATAAACGGTGTTATATAAACGAGACATTAACACTTCGTGGTCAGGTCTTATACAAACTCTTTGTATAAGATGCCCCCGCTCGCATGTCCCCTAAATATGAAGTTCAGGATCAGACCATCTGTTGATAAGTCACAACACTTTGTGACCATTCCACAAAGCGGGCGCGCATCCGTAGCATTACTAGGATAAGGTTTCCTCCTATATTCCTATACTACGACCATTATGGTTATCACTTAAGATATGATCCACTTGTATGTCACCACATACATGATTTACATACTAATAACCAGGGATTTTATGTTTATTGGTTTGTGGTAAAGCAAATAAAACAAACAACTGAGCAAAAATCAAGAAGTGAAGTAAAATATCATATATTATACATCACAAGCATTTGTACAAACTGTTTATAAACTACAGGACAGGAGACTTTAGGGCATCACCCTAACAATCTCCCATTTGTCCTAAAGTGAAGTGGGGTGTACATAAAACTAGTACAAAACAGTAAAATTAGGGCATAAAAGCCCAGTACAAAGAAAATCTCCCATTTGCCTTAGTCCAGCCATGGGCGATCCTGTAGACCCGTTGTGAACCCCGAATCCCACATTTTACACTTAAGTGTGTTTTCTTATTTAAATTTCTTAATTTTCCACTTAATTGTGTGTCTCTATTTAAATTTGTATAAATAAGTTGAGTAGGTTGATGAGAAAGTTAGTTATGAAATGGTGAAAGAAAGATGGGGATTTGAAAAAAGGAAAAAAATATGGAATTGAGTTGGGAAAGTTGTAGAAAAATAATAAGTAGGTTGAGCTAGTGTGGAATAATATGGAAATTGAGTTTGTGAAATTTCGGCTAAGTATAGAGAAGTTATGTGAAATGCGTTATGGCTGAAGAACTAAGGAAAAAATGGAATTTATGTGAAATGCGAAAAATATGGGAAATTACTTTGGAAAAATTTGGAAAATCCGTGTAAAAGTATCACAAAGTGTGGTGAGCAAACGTGTACGGAGAACAATGATCGCAGTAGCTAAGAGCGAGATCGTTGAGAGTGAGATCAACGAGATCGTTGAGAGCGAGAATCATTGAGATCGAGACCAGCGAGATTGGATAGAAGATGGGAAGAGAGCGAGACCATCGAGAAAGATGGAAAGAGCGAGAGTGGGAGAGAGCGAGACCAGCGAGAAAGCTGAAGAGAGCGAGAGTGAAGAGAAAAGTTAAAGCTGGAGAGAACGAGAGGGAGAGCGAGAGTGGAGAGAGACTGACCAGCGAGATTGCTGGAGAGAGCGAGACTAGCGAGAAAATGGGAGAGAGCGACACTGCCAAGAGTGGAATGAGCGACACTGCCAAGCGCGAAAGAGCGAGAGCGCCTATGTGTTAGCCTTGCTTTGGTCCGATTTGACGTCATGCCCACGCCTTGCCTATGCATTGAACGGCCGAGCAAGCTTTTGGGCGATGTATTTGGACGTGTTTGGGGTGGATTATGCATGTAAAAAACCCTAATTTGAATACAAACAAAGCTTAAAGACGTAAGGGCAAACGTCAATTAAAATCTAGGTGTTCGATTAAGAGAAATTCTTAAACCTAAGAAATTGTGTTGGATGCGTTTGGGAAGAACACATTGAACCAAGGTAAAGTCAGTTATTACGTTGATAGGAGGATTAAATATTTGGCCATGCAGCCAAGTAGGTGCTGTCAATCCCATGAGCAATTTGAATGCCTATAAATATGGAGTTGGGATTTCATTTTCAAATCACACAAAAATCATAAATTTCGTAGAGAAAGTAGAGGTAGTGAGGGTTCAGAGGAATGTGTCAACTTGGGACGAGGAGATCTTCCAATATACTTGTGCGTTTGAGTGATTCCAAAGCCATCTGAAAGCTCTGGTAGTTTTCAGAGTAGGGCTGCCGGAGGAAAAGGCTCAAAGGAAACTGGGCTGGAGGTTGAGAAGAATGCAGAAGGGTCAGACTGTCGAATCAGTCTGGGCCAGACTTGAAGATTTTGAGATTCCGGCCAAACCACGAGGAATTATGAGCTGAAAGTTTAGAGTAAGATTCCTAAGTCATTTTAGAATAAGTTTTTAGAAAGGAAGTATTTCCAAATAAGGTTCGGAACTATAAGTAATCTAAGTTGTAAATTGAATCTGGATTCTAGGGGTGAAAAAAGGGACCTGAGGAGTTTACTAGAGTGAAAGTTCCTAAGAGTTCGATGGTGAATGGCTAAAATATTTTCGAACTAAAACATTTTTAAACTGTTTTGATATAAACATTTTACAGAAAGCATGTTTTGCGAAAAATAATTCTCATGCCTACTAGTTTTTCTAAAGTGGTTTCCAAAGCAAGTTTGAATTGTGATTTGAACGCATGCATATTGTTGAAAAACTATTTACATATGTATAATGTACTGATTTTATCTAGCATGCATTACATCTTTAAAGCCATGTTGTATATGTGTTATACTGTACATGCTTTAAAGAGAAAAAGTTGTTTATAAATAGTTTTGGTAAAATGCGATGACCGAAGTACAAGGAGAAGACATCCACCACAACTAGATACTGAAGTACAAGGAGAATGTATCTATTGGTACTGAAGTACGTTGGAGAAGGTATCTTAGTAGCTCGATACTGAAGTACAAGGAGAAGGTATCTGAGCCAGTAGTACCTAATGTGTGAAGGTACTTAGTGTGGATAAAGTCAGAGATTGAGCAAAAGGGTTCTCTCTGGACTAGTAGTTGGTGTTGGGATTATTTACCAGATATACAGTACTTTGATTTGAGAAATGATTTTATTGTTTTATGTTTAAAACAGCTTTATATAATTTTACGCTTGGAAAATATTTATGCTGTAAAAGTTTATATTTCAGATAAAACTATTTTCTGAAATTATACATGAGAATTTACTATGTTTTCCTCGGTCACTCACTAGGCGTAAGCTCACCCCGTTTTCAAATGTTTTTGTTTTTCCCCCCCACAGGTAGCGGTCAAATCCTCTGAAGACAGCTCAGTATCTGCTCTGCCACTAAAGGACCAAAAATACTTGTAACCGTTTGCTAGGTGGTTACTGTAAATATTGTACACATGTTACTATTGTTCATATAGGGACTAGGGTTTGTGGGTTTTGGGACTTTTAAATCTAATGTTGTAATACTCTAAACATATTAAGTTTCTAAGTTAATAAATTGTGGGCCTACAGCCGTCCCGTTGCATATAATTTGTATTGGTATCATAGTTATTCCGCAAGAGTTTTTGAGGCAGTAAGTGTCAGCCTAAGGGTTGATAACTACTGCAGTCACGCCCTTCTCTAGGCTTAAGAGGGTGATCTGGGGTGGGGTGTGACACCCGTGTTCTAAAGGTGACCCTCAAACACTATAGTCGTGAGAGCCTTCGAAATGGGTCAGCAACATTATGCTCCAAAACCATATTCGTTATGATCACGTCCCCTACTATCTCGCGGATCAGATGATACTTTCGCTCTATGTGTTTTTTCGCGTCTGTGACTCCTAGGCTCTTTGGAGTTCACCACTGCCCCACTATTACCACATAGAGGGTAATGAGCCTAGACATATCTGGAACAACTTCTAGTTCTATCAAAACTTCCTGAGCCAGATGGCCTCCTTAGCAGCTTGATAAGCCGCTACGTACTTCGCCTCTATAGTGGAGTTGGCGATGCACCCCTACTTAGTGCTTCACCACACTACAGCTCCTCCGTTAAGAGTAAAGGACTGACCCTTAAGTGGACTTGCGATAGTCCCTATCAGTCTGAAAGTCAGAATCCATGTATCCAGTAAGGATCAAATCCCTAGATCCAATACACGAGCATGTAGTCCCTCATTTTCCAAAGATACTTGAGAATGTTCTTCACTGCTGTCCAGTGACCCTAGCCTGGGTTAAACTGATACCTACTGACTATGCCCACAACGTAGCAAATGTCTGGACGAGTACAGAGCATCACGTACCTCAAACTGCCAACGACAGATGCATATGGGACCCATCTCATCTCCTTAACCTCTTGAGGCATCTTAGGACACATGTTCTTAGACAAAGTGACTCCATGCCTGAATGGCAGTAGGCCCTTCTTGAAGTCCTGCATCGAGTACTTGAGCAACATCTTGTCAATGTATGATGCCTGAGACAGTGCTAGCACTTTGTTCTTATGATCCCGAAAGATTTGTATACCCAGAACAAACTGAGCCTCTCCCAAATCTTTCATTTGAAATTGGGTCGCTAGCCAGCTCTTAACTGCAGTCAGTAGATCTACATCATTCCCAGAGTAGTATATCATCTACATACAACACTAAGAAGATTACTGAAGCGTAGATGATCTTCTTGTAGACACAAGGTTCATCAATGTTTTGGTCAAAGCCATACGACTTAATCGCAATATCAAACTGTATGTTCCAAGATCGAGACGTCTATTTTAGCCCATAAATGGACCGATTCAGCTTGCAAACATTTTGCTCTTGACCTTAGGCTATGAAGCCCTTGGGTTGCACAATGAAATGGTCTCTTCAAGATTGCCATTCAGAAAGGCCATCTTGACGTCCATTTGTTAGATATCATAATTATAATAAGCTGCAATGGACAGGAGGATGCGATCGACTTTAACATGGCAACAGGCGAGAAAGTCTCCTCACAGTCGACTCCCTCTACCTGGATATAACACTTTGCCACAAGTTGAGCCTTGAAGGTCTGCACCTTTCCATTAGCACCTCGTTTATGCTTATAGATCCATTTCCAACCTATAGGTCTTACCCCATCAGGTTGATCTACAAAATCCCATACTAAGTTAAAGTACATCGACTCCATCTTCAGATCCATGGCTTTGACTCATTCATCCTGGTCAACATCCTCCATTGCCTTCTGATAAGACAACGGATCCTCAACGTCGCCATCTACTACCATAGCAAGGATTTCCGTGAAACTGATAACAGGCAGAAATGCACGTTATTACAGTACTAAGTTATTAAACAATGCAGGTTTTCGTTGATAAAATATATAAGATTGCGTCCAAAAAGTATTAAGTTTATAACATTGCGGTCACATGCGTTCATCGGATAAAAACAGTCAACTTTTGTATTTTCTGTGTAGAATATGTGTTGATGCAAAGCGTAAAATGCGATCACAAGAAAGCAACGGTCGAGCGCAACATTATCGCAAGGCTTTGTGGTGATTTGTGCTCGCAAATATCTGCTCAAGAAGGATTGTCGCATAGAGCCGCCGTAACTTGGTGGGCGCATCTAAGTGAAAAGCATAATAAATCACAATGGGACAGAAAGCTGATAACGGTCGATTCCGAATTAAGTTGACAATCCACTAACGAATTACTGTAGCAAGTACACTTAACTTTTTGGTGACAAATATTCGACGCATCAGACAGAGAATAAATACCATCCCATCAGTGCAATCATAAGAGAGAAGACGCCTTTCACCCCGAAGCTCTATAAATATCGAGGGGAACCTTCAGTAAAGGAGTTCGGATAGCTAAAGAATTTTCCCTTAGATAGAATAGCCTTGTTCTTAGTTTTTCTTTTATTTAAGGCAGAAGCGAGAGAAATGAGATTGTGCCTATAGATCGTTCCGATGAACTTGGAAAAGTGCCAAAGTGTCGAGATCAGAGAGAGGGCCAGCTCCTGCGGAAGCAGGAATATCTTTTGAACAGAATAGAGTTGACAGTGTAAAAGCCTTGGGAAACAAGGGATTGCTACCAGGCTCTTTATCCTTTATCTTCCATTGTCATTTTGTACTTAAGCTTATCTATAGAAATGGAATTTACTTATTTATATCTATTCACTCTCTGTTTATTACGCATGAGTAGCTAAATCTTTCGAATGGGTTAAGAATTACTTAGCTAGTATAACTGAGGATCTTTATTACACCGTTCATAATAGAGACTTCAGTTCAGTAGGATGACCATAGGTAACATGACCTCAATTCTAAGTGAGTTGGGAACTCCTGCCATCGAGGGCGGTCCTTTGATTTGCATGGGCGCGAGTGGCCAGGCCACCAACTCAAACCTACCACTTTGGGGATTCGTCTGATTTGGGAACTGGGAACTCAGCTACACAAGATGGAATTCACTCTGTCCCTGAAGCAGAGGTAAGTAGATAGATAGCTCCCTTAAGGGCTGATTCCAGGGCTTGAACGATGTGGCACCACATACTTTCTCTTGGCCCGAGAGGTGTTCACACATAGTTGAACTATGTTGTATTGTTCATTAAAGGAATTGGTGGTACTTAAGGAGTAAGATGTAACTACAGGGGCAAAACGGTAAATTGGCCCAATTGTACTTACGAGTATCTGTGAAGGGTTATCGTACTCATGATTGGTTATATCCAATGGACACAGAAATATGTCTGTGATAAGAAGAGTTCAAATGTCAGTCAATGGAATGCCTGGCAGTTAACGGATGGTTGATCTCGTGGCTAAAGAGTTTAGTCAGCTATTTACATACCATTAGAGCTTCGAGCCATAGGTCCATTAGGTCCCCTTGGTAGCTTGGATAAAGTTGAGAATCAGTTTTTTGGTCAGTTTGAAATATTCAAATTGACAAGAGGGAGCTTGATTATATATGATATAATTGAACTAGTTAATTGTAAATGATACGATTGACTAAATGTATGAGATACATTATTTTGAAAGAAATTGGATATAAATATGATTTATATCAAGTAGAGGAGAAAATACTATAGTATATATATGATATCAAACTATAGGTTAAAAATATAATATGATTATATTAATTAATTAATTAATTGGGCGGTTATGTGATAATTGGCCGAGTTTTTCTCCGGATTTGTGCGAAAGTGAGAAGTTCGATTTAGTTTTTTTAACTGAAGAATAAAAATGAAAATAGTTTTCATTTTACAAGATATACGAGATATCCGAAAATTCGCTCACGGTGTGAAAGTATACGATCGCTTAGCATTGAGAGCCTATACGATAGTGTCTGTCTTCCTAAACGATTCCACACCCGCGTACTAAACAATCGTCTGCGATTTCTAAAGATTGCTTATGTTTACTACACGATCATCAACAAGACTACCACCAAGATCTTCTCTACAAAGCTCAATAAGGAATGTGTGGTGGAACCACTCAAATCAAGCTGAATTTTGGATGATTTTTTATGGTTTGAGAGGGTTTTCAACCTTGCAGAAATTCAGTATCAAAATCTCAGAATCCTCTCTTAACCCTCTGCATGGAGATTCAATTTATACTCTGAAATCATGCAGCAAAGCTAGGTTACATGGAAAACCGCTCCTACTTGGAGAATTGATGAAGAAGATGGTGGAATTAGGTGATAAACCACCATAGGTTTGGTTAGTGGATTTTTCCTAAATTGGAAAAATCCACTAACTTGAAAAAAATAATTTTAAACTAAATTTATTTTTAAATAAAACTATTTTATTTAAAAATTAGTCTTCTATCAAATTAATTCAAAACAATTAATTTAATTAAAACTAATTTTATTTTTAATTAAACCTTTTAATTAAAAAATTAATTTAATATCTTAATATTAAATTAATAAAACACCAATTCCACCAATATGATTCAATTTCATATTTAAATCATAATTTAAATATTAATTGATTCTCCAATTTCGTTTAATTTCAACTAAATTAAATGATTTTAATTGTATCAAATACAACCAATCGAAAACTCCAATAATTTTGAACATTTCAAATTCATAACCCTAATTCCAAAAATCATCCTATCCAATACTCAATTTGCTCTTCCAATTTGTGAGTCAGTAGAGGGACCTAATGGACCTACAGATCATGAGCTCCAACGATCTGTAATTAATTTGTTAAACTCTTTGGTCGAATTAATTACTATTCGTTAACTATCAAGACACGCCACTGTAGCTTGATAGTTGCACTATCCTCACTGTAGATATATTTCTGTCCCTACTCACATGTCTCTACATGAATGATTTGTGGATCACATCATTTGTATTACCTATACAAAATGGGTCACATCCAATATTGTTACTAGGATGAGATACCCAATTTCATCCATATACTTATAGACCATTTAGGCTATATACTATTAACTTGATCATGTTTATGTCACCACATAAAGTTAAAGTATTCATACTATAGTCATGGATATGTTTATTGAATTTTCATAATAGAATGCAAAATCAACAACTTTATTGAAATAAGTTACTCAATAATATTTTATTGATAAATAAAATGTTTAACACAAAATTTACGAACTGCGAGTTCTATGACATTCACAATAGTTTTGCCATCACCCACATAGATGAATCTTTCAGCCTCACTTGGCGGCCAACTCCATAGGCAACCCTGCATTGATATACTTATGTGAGTAGTAGCACCAGAATCTATCCACCAAATATATGAAGTACAGAGACTAAATTAACTTCAGAACAAACAAAAGTAAGCCCCTCTTTACACACAATTGGCGTACTTGGGATAATCTTTCTTGAAGTGGCCTTCATTTTTGCAAAAAAAACAAGGATTTTCAATAACTTGTTTCTTTCTCTAATTATACTGAGATATCCTTCTATAGCACCTGTAGATTTCTTTTTCTTCTTATCACTAGAGTCAGTTGTCAAATGAGCACTTTATGTTATTTCTCTCTTAATCCTATCTTCTTTTTGCACACATTGTGAGATAAACTCATTAGTACTCTATTTATCCTTCTTAAACTGAGTGAGTTGTGCAGGAAGAGAAATAAGTATTAGATGTACGAGTAAATTTTCATTTACCTTGATATCGAGTATCTTTAATTTACCTACGAGATTGGACATTTCCATAATGTACTCCCTTATGTTTCCATTGCCCTTATACCTCATAGAAGTTAAGAAGTCAAAAACTACTTACTTCCCCTTTTTCATTTTTAGCAAAATATTTTTTAACTTGAGCCAGGAACTTATTGGCATTTTCACTTTTCATGATAGAGCCCCGAAAAGACTCTGGAATAGAGTGCCTAATGATCATCAGACACATGCGATTTGACTGTTTCCACTTCTCAATATTAGCCGTATTTGGTTGTTTCTCAGTAGAAATAGGTTTATCAGTCCTTAATGCAAGGTCTAAATCCATACACCTAGGAAGTATCTCCGAACTTTCCTTCCAAATCTTGAAGTTCGATCCATCCAACTTAGGGATTGAACTCATATTTTCATATATTTGAGTAAGACTAATTGAAATAATAAACAACAAAACATATACTCACAATTAAAACATGACGAAGTAATTTCACATATGTGGTGGACCCATTTAACAAGATACCTGGCACAACATTAATGTCCAACCTTTGGGAAAAAACACCAACTATAAATGATATTCTCAACGTAGTAATCAAAGTACTGACAATAAACTCTATAAAAAAAACTAACCTTTCTTTGGACCGACTATTTTTCACACGAGCAATTCTTATAATTGTCACATACTCATTACCACATCATAACCACAATTTGGCCAAATAATTATCTTTCTTTGGATTGATAATTATCCACATAAATTCATGAATATGCACATCTTATATTTCATAATTAAATTAATCTAGATAACAGAAGCTACTTTGGTAACATATTATTTTGGTCAATTCAATCCAAAATATAAGACACAATAATATAATAACATTATTGTATAGAAAATATCGAAGAAGAATACCATATAGTCTTTACCAAAATTCACCCAATAATTGTGTACACATAATATAATTAAAGCAACATAAACATGTAAATATCACCAAATATCATTAATCAAATTTTAATTTAAATTCACCAAAATATCAATCAAATTTGAATTTATTGACCACATTATCAATCAAATTTAAATTTAAATTCACCAAAATATCAATCAAATTTATATTTAAATTCACAAAATGATCAACCAAACTTGAAAAGTCCACGACAATTTTAATCAAATTTTAACTTAAATCTACAAATGATTAATCAAAATTAAACTTAAATTCGAAATATGATTAATCTAATTGGAACTTAGATCAATTTAATTAGAACTTAGGTGCACATAATTATCAATTAAAATTGAGATTTAAATTCACATAATCATCCATTTTAAAAACTAGATCTTAAAATCACAAAAGTATTAATTAAAAATCCTAAAGGAAAAAAAAAAAAAAAATCTTCAATGGGCTTTTAATCAAGACCCACGGCCGGCAAAATCTACAACCCAAGTTCATAATGCACAGCCGGCAAGACCTGCACACGAAAACCCACGAAAACCAGACGACAATTCCTGTAATTGAAAACCCATGAGATCATAGTCGGCAATTGAATTGCCTGTAACACCGATTGACCAAGGGTTTTTGTGGTGTGAGGTTTGTGTGTAGAGATATCCACAGAGCGGAGTGGAGATGTCATTCTCCCCACTCCCCATTTCATTGTCTATCCCATTGTTTATTATGGTTAGTTTTATATGAAAATTTGAATTTAAAGATAAATTACTCAAATTTTGACCTAAAAAAGTTAATTAATTTTTTTAATAAATATAAATCAAATTATTCACATATATAATCTAAATTTAAACATATTCATTATCTTTCCCAATAAATAATCAAATTTGAAATTTAAATGTAATATTTATATAATAATAATAATAACATAAAATTAGATAACTATACTAAATAAATATGTAAAAGTAATCGGGGCGGGGCCAGGGTCGGGGGCGGGGATGGGGAATGCATTCCCGTCCCCGTTCCCGTTTAAGCTCATGGAGAACTTTTTTCCTCCACTCCCTCCTCGCCTAATTGGGGAATCTCCGCTCCGTTCCCGTGGAAAAATTAGACATCTCTATTTATGTGCAATGAGGGTTTTGATTTTTTGAAAAAAACTTTATTCTTTAATTCTTTAGCCAAAATCAATATTGAATCACAACAATGGTAAATAATAAAAAACCCGACAATCTAACATGAAATTCATGCTTTGATACCATTGGTTAGACAAAATATAATTTATAACAAATAGATTAATTCTAGGATTATTCATGTCAAATTGCCAAGAATAAATAGCATATTAGATTCCATTGAGATTGATGATAGCTTCAAGATGAAGATACTTTAAAATGACTATTGTCTTCTTCAACCAAAACTCCGAATGCTCTTAGTAAGAGGTATATTAGGGATCATAGTTCGAAGGTCTCTTTTTATATTAGTTCAATTCCCATTAAGCTCTAATTAACTAGGAATGAACTTCTATCCATTAAGTCTATATTCAATTAGAAATCTAGGACCTTAATTAATTAGATCACGACATAATCTAATAAAATAAAATATACTATATTAAAAGAGGATATAAATAGGAGAATTTTCACATTCCTATTTTATCCTTAATTTTTAATCATATTCCCATTATACCCTCCTTTAATAGTTAGTTACCTTCTCTTTTTCACGAATGATACTCTTTTCCTAAAATACCTCTATGCAAAGGAGACAACCTATCAAACACCTCTCTATAAAGAGATCATTAATCCTTTTCTTCTACTCACTTCACCATTCCAACCAAAAAAAGTAATCACCATCCTACATTTGGTTTTTCTACATTTATTTTTTTAGGAAATTTTATTTTTTCTTTTATTTTGATTTATATTTGTTTCTAAACACTTTGTTCTCTTTTTTCTTTTGTTTCGTTTTCTGTTTCGTAGTCTTTTTTTGTATGTGTTATTTTATGTGTTTTCTTCCCTACATTTTGTTCAGAATCTCCGAAAAAAGCATTATCAAACAAAAAAAAATGTAAAGCATCCTGTGTTGACTTCAATTCATTACTTCTACAAAACATTCTATATTTATTTTTTTAGAAAATTTTATAGTCATTTGTGAATACTTTGTTCAATCTTTTTTTTCTTTTTTTTTCTTTTCTATTTTATAAATATATATATATATATATATATTGTTATTGTATGTGTTTTCTTCCTTACATTTTTTCTCAACATAAAAAAAAAGCATTAACATCAATAAAATACAAGTCATACTCGATATCAAAATTTTCTTTTAATTCATATTAAGGTTTTTTTTTAAGATTTAATTTAAATTAAGAGTTTTATTTTGATGGAAAAGATGAAGATCTGAGATGAGATTAACTTAAGAAATTTAGGAAATTTTAGAAATTTATTTGATTTATACATTTGTTTTTCCTTAGAGATGAGATTAACATTTGTTTTTTTTCTACATTTACTTTTTTTTTTTAGGAAATGTTTTTCTTTTATTTTGATTTATATTTGTTTCTAAACACTTTGTTCCTCTTCTTTCTTTTCTTTTGTTTTTTGTTTCTTAGTTTTTTTATGTGTATTATTGTAGTATTTTCTTCCCTATGTTTTTTTCATAATCACCGAAAAAAACATTATCAAACAAAAAAAATGTAAGTCCTACTATGTTTACTTCATTTCACCACTTCTGTAAAATATTCTGCATTTATTTTTTTGCAAAATTTTAATTTTCTTTTATTTTGATTTATAGTAATTTGTGAACACTTTGTTTCTCATCTTTTTCTTTTGATTTGTTTTTTATTTCATAGTTTTTTCATGTATTTGTTAGACATATTTAAATAATAATATGTTTAATTAAAATATGGGTGGATTAATAATTTATCACATTGGGACTTAATGGGTAGAAGCCCATCCCTAGTTAATTAGGGTTTAATGAGAGTCCTAATTGAATTAGTATATAAAGAGACCTTAGGGCTATGGTCCCCGATATACCAAAACAATAAACATTCAGTCTTTCTTGAATCCCATCTAGAGAGAGATCCTAATGGCATTCGGAGTTTTGGTTGAGGAAAAACATAGTCATCCATCATCATCTTAAAGCTATCATCAATTTTGCAATGGAATCCGATATGTTATTCTTGACAATTTGACATGAATGATCCTAGAGTTTATCTATTCAATATAGATATAAAGAATTTATGCTAACAAGTGGTATCAGAGCATGAATTTCATGTTAGATTGTTAGTTTATGAATTTTCCATTGGCATTGTTGATTAAATTTTGGTTTCGGTAAATAATTTAAAGAATTAAAAAAAAATGGTCGACTTACTAATGATAGGATGGAAATCTCAGCGGTCATTTTTTTCTTTGGCAATATGTGTTCTTGCAACCCGTATTCTTTTATGTGGTATTTGGCATACCCATCACCGATTATGAATGATGTGCTAGTGGTGGGTTAAAGTGAATTTTTTTTTTGGTTGATTATTTTGATTGAACGTGGTTTCCTAAATTTTTTTTTAATAAAAAAAAACCTTAGTTTTATTATTGTCAAAATTAAGGATGTTCTGTTCAACATTCTTGACAAAAGTCTACCAATGTGATGAAATCCACTGGAAAAAAAAGTTAAAGACCGATCGAAGGAGTTAGGTCTTTAGTTGTTGCAAGTTTTACCCATCAAGACTTTCGGTTAATGACTGACTGGAGTTGCCGTTGGGTGAAGGTATTGGTCAATTACGGATTAAAGTCTTGCCGGCGGTTCTTGGTTTTAATTATCAATTTTTTTTTCTTTAATTCTTAATGGATGACTTTATGAGTTCGATTTTAAATTTGATTAAAAAACGTGCTATGTTATGGCACAAGCGTTTAGGTCACATCTCTAAACAGAGAATTCAGAGACTTTTGTCAATGGAATTCTTGATTCCTTAATTTATTGTAATGCAACATTTGTGTGGAATTGATATAAGGGAAACCAAGAAAAACTAAGAAAATTAGGTGCCAACAGATGCCAACGTCTTAGAATATACATACAGACATTTTATGGTCCATCCCTACGGTCTCTGGAATGGACAACAATCTTTTATTTACGTATCATAGATGACTATTCAAGATAGTGGTACCTATATTATTAATCATGAGAAGTCTCAAATCCTTGGACGTTTCAAGTCTTTCAAAACTTCTGAAGATTGAACTTCAACTTGAAAGAAAAATTAAGGTTGTCAAATTTGATTGTGGTGGTGAATATAACGGTAGAAATGATGGCATCAGGTGGAAACAAACATCTCAAGGCCCTTGTGCCAAATTCTAGAGGATTGTGGAATCGTCTGCAATACCTATGCCAGGCAAACCCAGCATGAATGTGTAGCAGAAAGGAGAAATAGAACACTTAAGGATATGGTAAGAAGTATGATTAGTCATTCTTCTACCAGAATCCCTTTGGGGTGAGGCACTATAAGATTGCAACATTATTTCTTAATAGGGTACCTAGTAAAGTAATAGCAATAACCCTTATGAGGTTGTGGACAAGAAAGAACCTAATATAGCATCTTCACTATATAGTGTTTCCAGCTGAGGCTAGGCCTTATATGAAAGAAAATTGGAGTCAAAAACTATTAGCTGCTATTTGTTGGGTATTCTGAGCAGCTCTCGGGATTTCAAGTGTTATGATCCCACTTTCTAGATCATTTGAGACAGAAAATGCAAGATTCCCTTGAGGATGTTGAGTTTGGGGGAGAAAACAAAGGAAGTTTGTCTTTGAAGAGGAATGGTTTCTTTTCCTCATGTGATTATAAATGAGTTCAAGCTCCAATTCCTGACTTCATTATTGAACTCAATTATATAAACAAGACAACATTGAAGTCCCCGTTGTTGAAACTGCAAGTTCAAATCTCAACAACCTCAGAGAAGTGCCAGTAAGAAGATCTACTAGATAGAGAAAGAAGTGAAATTTCAGATGATTATATTGTGTTCTTCAAGAACATTAAAATGATGTGGGCGTAATGGAAGATGATCCATACAACTCCAAACAGCTTTACAAAGTTCTAAACTCTCAAAAGTGGAAAATGCTATGGAGAGGATATAAAATCTATGGAAAAGACATATGATCGTTTGAACTTTGTC
>NC_052352.1:34080449-34163691 GCF_009727055.1 Benincasa hispida
GAACTACTATCAGGAGTGAAACTCATAGGTTGTAAATGGATATTTAAAACCAAAAGGGATTCACATGGCAATATCGAAAGATATAAGGCTCGTCTTGTTGCAAAGGGTTTTACTCAAAAGGAAGACATTGATTACAAAGAGACTTTCTCTCCGGTTTCATCGAAAGATTCTTTTAGGGTAATCATGGCACTGGTAGCTTACTTTGATTTAGAGCTACACCAGATGGATGTAAAAACTGCGTTTCTCAATGGGAACATTAATGAGACGATTTTTATGGTGCAACCAGAAAACTTTGTGTCTGATAATTTGAAGTCTAGGTGTGCAAATTAAAGAAATCCCTCTACGGTCTCAAGCAAGCCTCTCGTCAATGGTATCACAAATTCCATGAAGTGATAACCTCATTTGGTTTTAAGGCGAACATTGTGGAAGATTGTGTATATCACAAGTTCAATGGGAGTAAATCAATCTTTTTGGTATTATATGTTGATGACATACTCATAGCTAGTAATGGTGTAGGTTTATTGCATGACACTAAGAGATTTCTCAAAAGAAATTTTGAGATGAAGGATCTTGGTGATGCTTCTTTTTTATTAGGAATTGAAATAATGCGAGATCATTCTCAAGGTATTTTGAGATCGTCACAAAAGAACTACATTGAAAAGATCTTGAGTAGATTTGGCATGAAAGACTGTGCGCTGGGAGATACCCCGATCGCTAAAGGTGATAAATTTCATTTAGGTCAATGCCCCAAAACCACACTCGAGACTAAGGAGATGTAGAAGGTTCCCTATGCATCAGCCATTGGAAGTCAAATGTATGCTCAAGTATGTACGCATCCAGATATTGCGTTCATAGTTGGAGTGTTAGGCAGATATTTGAGTAACCCGGGGATGGATCATTGGAAAGCAACCAAACGGGTTATGAGGTATTTAAAGAGAACAAAATATTATATGCTCACTTATCGGAGATCAGAAGTTTTGGAGATCATTGGGTATTTTGATTCTGATTATGCTGGATGTCAAGACACTTTGCGATCCACTTCAGGTTATATCTTCATGTTGGCTAGAGGAGTTGTATCCTAGAAAAGTGTTAAACAAACACTTAGGCTTCTTCTACCATGGTTGCAGACTTTATAGCATGTTATGAGGCATCCAATCATGGAATATGGTTGCGAAATTTTGTCACTGGGCTACAGATGGTGGTTGGCATAGAAAGACCACTAAAATTATTTTGTGACAATAAGTTGGCTGTGATGTATTCCAACAACAACACAAGCAATACGAAGTCAAAGCATGTAGATGTGAAGTTTCTGGTTGTTAAAGAAAGAGTTCAGAATGGTCAAATTTCGATAGAACACATAGGAACAAACTTTATGGTGGCAGATCCATTGACTAAAAGTTTACCACCTAAAGTTTTCATGAGCATGTTGCTCACATGGGTGTTAGTCACTTTTCTGATTCCATGGTTTAGTGGGAGTTTGTTTTTGAGGATGTTCTTTGACCTTATTTTGTTTATTTTCTATATAGAATAAAGTTGATGGTTTATGTTTTATTATCTGAACTTATTTATCATGCATGCAGTTTAGCATAAAATTTTTTTAGAGTGATCTCATTAAGGAATTTGGACCAGTTGGAAACAGGCATGATCTAGATCACTTTGCATGTAGTTTCCATGCTATCCATCCATACTTGATCTATCATTGAATGTATTGGAATTGGTGATCAAGGAAGGTTTAGTTATAAGGGTAGTGACGAAAGCCGCCTTGATTCTATGCTAATACAGGAGATGGACCAGATTGAACTAAAGGGGAATTCTATTATTGAAATAACCTGTTTATGCGCGCTTAAGGTTTATGTGATTTAATTATATTAGGTACATAGACATAGCCCAAGTGGGAGATTGTCAGACATATTTAAATAATAATATGTTTAATTAAAGTATGAGCTATGTATGTGGATTAATAATTTATCACATTGGGTTATTTTATTAGATTGGACCCTGTTATGTGATCTAATTAATTAAGGCCCTAGATTCCTAATTGAGTATGGACTTAATGGGTAGAAGCCCATTCCTAGTTAATTAGGGTTTAACGGAACCCTAATTGAACTAATATATAAAGAGACCTTAGGGATATGGTCCCCGATATACCAAAGCATTCAGTCTTTCTTGAATCCCATCTAGAGAGAGATCCCCCTAAGGGCATTCGGAGTTTTGGTTGAGGAAGACCATAGTCATCCATCATCATCTTGAAGCTATCAATTTTGCAATGGAATCCGGTATATTATTCTTGACAACTTGACATGAATGATCTTAGATTTACTATTCAATATAGATATAAAGAATTTATGCTAACAGTGTTTTCTTCCCTACATTTTTTTTAGCATCCCCCCTCAAAATTCACAATTTTCCTTGTATTTTTTATGACAGCTAGAAGTCATGCTTGATATAATTCAATTTTTTCTTTAAATTCACAATTTATTTTTAGAATTTATTTTAAATTAAGAGTTTTATTTTGATGGAGAAGATGAGGAAATTTGAAAGATGAGATTAACTTGAGAAATTTAGGGAAAAGGAAAATATGAAAGAGGAGTACTTGAGAATTCTGATTTTTTTTTCTAAAATTAAAAAAATATATATATTTCTATTTTGATTTAGAAGAACTTGTTATGATAAAGTGAGGCAAAAGGAAAACAAAATTTGAGAAAAATAGGGAATGAGAAGATGTGGAGGAAAAGTTGAGAATAATCTAATAAAAATGTAAGTACTCCTTTAGCCTACATGATTTTATTTTATGAATGTTGAGGAAATTAGGCAGAGGAGGATCGATTTGAGAAAATTAGGGAAATGAGATATGGGGAGAATATAGTGAGATACTAGTAAAATTTGACTTCCTAATTTTAATTTCATCTTAATTTTAAATATTATATCTCCAATTCCCATTGTGATTCATATATTATATTTATTTTTCTCTTAATTTTAATTTTCCTTGTATTTTTTATGACATGATAAATTTATAATTACAACTAATATAAGGTAAGTTAAAACTCTTTGTTAACCTCCATTGAGTTTATGAATGAAATAGAATAAACTATTATCTTGAAAATAAGAAGGTTTATTTAAAAAATAGTGATAAAATATAGTTTTTTTTTATGAGCATTAATATTGACGTAAATATTGAAATTGAAATATTTAGATTTGTGGGAAAAAATGTATAATGTTTTACTTATAAATGAAGTATTTAATTTTTTGTTTTAAATATAACACTAAATTGAAATAGTTGGTAATGTATGTATGTATGTAAAATTATAATTTTAATATTTATGTCAGTATTTTATAATTTTAAAAAATAGTTTTTAAAACAATTGGGATAGTTAATTTTTTTTATTTCAAATATTTTTTTTAAAAATAAAGCTTGAAAAAACTAAGTTTTATACATATATATTTTCCTTAAAATAATTTTCTAAATGTTAATTTTTCTTATATATAAATATTTTTAATAAAACGGGCCCAAAGATATGAGTTTGAAGAAATATGGGATTATGTCCGGCCCGATCCATTGAAGCCCCAAGCCCAGTTTTTAATTCAATTGCTTTTCCTAAATGGGAAATTGGATAATATAGCAAAATTTTTTGTTTTGTTTGAATATTTGGCGGAATTCAAAATTATAAGATTTTTGGTAAATCACACCTACTACTATAGGTGTGGATTGATCATTGTATTCTAAAAATATTCTCAAAACAGAATCTTTCACCCAAATTTAGTTACACTACATTTTTTTTAAAAAAAAAAAAAAAAAAAAAAATCTTTACAATTCTGATATTCTAATTTTCAAAATCCCTTCGTTCTCAATTTTCTTTCTTCTCGTGCTCTCCTCTTTTTCGTCTTCTTTCCCATCACAGGTAACACACTGCCTATCATGAGACTAAGACCCACCAACATAGGTAATACTGATAACTAAAAGTTTGAGATTTTTTCAATTTTATTATCCTTTAATTTTGTGATTTTGTTTCGACATGAATGTTTGGCAGTTTCACAAACCCATGATTTCTTTTCCTCTTTTGGTTCATATTTCAAATCTTCAAGAAAATACTTTAAAATTATGAATCTTTCTTAGGAGTTTATAATCTTTTAAAATTATAAATGGTTAGTTTGAATATCCAAAAACTTTGTAATTTTACTTATACTTTTAGATTTTCCATTTTAACTCTTATGGTTTTATTTGCGCTTTCTAAATATACATTAAATTATAATATACTTTTAAAATATAGTTTAAGTTTTTTTTTTTTTTTTGGCAAAGGTAAATCTAATTTACGAATATAGAGTATTTGCAGAAGTGTGCAATATAACAACATTGCATTTCTTATATTTTTTAGAGTTTGCAATATTTCTATCATGTATTTGTTATATTTTATTTTTTTATATTTTCGAGAGTTTGCAATATTTCTACATTGTATTTGTTATATTTTCTAGAGTTTGCAATATACCTATACTATATTTCTTATCGATTGCCTTAGAGTAACATTAGTTTTTAAAAATAATTAATTACAAATTATATGCAAATACTTTGAATAATATCTATAAGTTCTGTAAATTTAAGTTAAAAGCATACTTTTTTAAAAAAAAATCATACTTCTCTTTCTTTTTTTTTAAAAAAAAAATTGATTTCTATTTCATGCCTACTAATTGATGGTGAACGTGATCGGTTTAGAATAATTGAGTTAAATAATTTTCAAATATCATGTATGTTTTATTTTTTCCATTTAATAGCAATGAAATCTAGATAGGATTTTAATTTCATCTAGTAACTTGAATTACTAGTAAGATTTGATAGAGTTATTTTGGTCAATTGATAATTTGAAATTAATAGTTTAGAAAATATTTTTGCCATTTATCTAATTTCAAAACTTTTTTGTCATTTATTAAAATGAAACTTCATGATTTGTTATTTCTCTTGTTAGCCCTTCATAAATACCCAATATTGAATTACTTTAATAATTTAGTTGTATGATTGGCCCATTGACAACTATCTTTAGTACTTTCCATTATTATTAGTTAAGTCTCACATTTCCTATGATTATTTTTTGGAAGAGAACTTGGTTGAAAATCAAGTGCCAAAACGAAAAAAGTTCTGATTATCTATTAGGTAAGAGATATATTCTTTTAAAAAAGTTCTCATCACCAGCTGCAACACAGGTTATGTTGTGAGCTCTGTGATTTCCATCCCTATGCCAAAACGAAAAAGACGAAATGGAAGGTCCCAAAGAGAGTATTAGCTCTTCGATTTCATCAATGGAGTTCCTCACTCTAGTGAGATGAACTGCATATTGGTTAATTTGGTTCACAACCCTTTTTGTGTTGGATTCAACTAATATGAAAGGAGAAAGACCACAATTGGGGGCAGGAGACTTCCGAGGTCTTCAACGATTGCTTGAGCTTTCAACACCCGAATAGGTCGTTCGCATTAGACTAGCATAAAATCGGCACAACTCAGAGATCTAAGAAAGTCACCACCAACAATCCCAGAGTCATATTCCCTATGATATCGAGAATATATGATTTTTTTTTTCGTTATTCAATTTCAACCTGTCCCAACCACACATGTTCTCAAGACAATGACATTTTTTCTTCTAAACAAAATCTTAAAGAAAAAAGAAATATATATACACAAGCATACAAACATATACATATTTGATATATCTTCCATAAAGGGAAAAGTTTTTGTCACTTCATAAGACAAAATAAAGATCAAATTCTTTCATATCTCCATCCAGTTTTTTTTATAGAGAAGAAAAAACCAGTAAATTATAAAATGAAATTTTGACTATTCATCACAATTTTCAATTCCCAAATGTATCATGGTTGTATCATTCATAAAATTTTAATTATAATTCTTTTGACCTATTGGATTTATGTATTGAATAGTTGACCCTGTTTGGTAATTATTTTGATTTTCATTTTTGAAAAATAACTCTATTTCATCCACATTTTTTATAATGATGTATATCTTTCTTAAGTGCAATTGTTAAAGTCTTAGCCAAATTCCAAAAACAAAAACAACTTTTTAAAGCTATTTTTTTAAAATTTTAAAATTTGGCTTGGTTTTTTGAACCATTTGTGAAAAGTAAATAACAAAAGAAGAAATTTGGAGGTAAAAGTAGTGTCCATAAACTTATTTTTTAAAAATAAAATGATTACTAAACGGGGCCTAAATTATAAAATTCCAATAAATAATGTATTACATTTTTCTTTTCTCTTTAGATGTTATGCATATTATACCTAAAAGAAAAATTACTATAGTTAAAAAAGTTGTTCATATACTATCGAAAAACAAGAAACAAAAATACCAATGACCTAAATACATGACAAAACAAGATAAAGAAAAACAAAATTAAGGAAACTTGAAGCTTATAAACCTAGCAAAGCAAACAAAGCAAAAGAGGCACGATGCTTGAAATATGTATTAGGCAAAAAGCTTAAAAAAAATAATATTCTACAAATATTTATTACGAAAAACTCTATGTTATTTTGAGGCGTTTGTGATAAATTAATCAAGATATTTTGTCTGAAAAATTATTTAGATTCATAATGTAAAGAATTAATTAACAAGTCACGAAATTGATGTATATTAGTTATGGTGCGTACGAATTCATTCGACCAAACATGCCTTAATTTTTTTTTTTAAATGTACCATTTATTTTTAGTAGCTTAAAGTATCCATATCATGAATTTAATTATTTTTGCCCTATTAATATTGTTAATAAAGAAAATAAAAGTTTGTATTTTAATATATATTGTAAGATTAGAATTAATACAAGCATCCACATGACTCACTCATGTTTTTCTAAAGCTATTTATTACAACAAATCTTCTTTTATAAAAAAATCGTAACGAAAAATATTCTCGCTTTTGCATTTTTATTTGATCATAATTTTTTTTTTTCATTCCTGTATTACAAAAATCCATAGAAATAAACTTTTGTAATAAAATAATTAAAAGCATAAACTTTTTCTAATTGTTCTTACAGAGGAATATATGAATGCTTTTTTCTTCATAAAAGCTTAGTTTAAGCCTTCACTTTCAAAATACTTTGTCACAAAGTTTGAATATGGAATTATTCGACAATGATTTGACTTTTATTGTTATTTTTAAAAAAAATTTATTCTTTTATTTTTTAATAAAGATGATTTACTTTATTTTGGTATCTCCCTTTTTTTTCTTCCCCTCCTTAACATCATATTGGGTAGTTTTTCAGATCTTAAAGTACACATGAAGTACTAAAAAAAAGTAATTTTTTTTAAAAAATAAGATAATTATTTTAAATGATAAAACTGTCCAAAAATATTTTTAAATATAGCAGAATGTCACTGTCTATCCATGACAGTTATAGATAATGAAATTTTGCTATATTTGAAAATAAGTTAGTTCATATTCCTATATTCATAAAAATAAATAAATAAATAAGGCAATAAACTTATTTGATTTGGAATAGGTTAAATTATAAGTTATTTTCCCGTCTCTTTGACCTATGAACTTTCACAAGTGTTTAATAGGTCTCTATTTTTTTTTTTAAATGTCTAATTTGTCATTAAATTTTCAATTTTACATCCAATAAATTTTCAAATTTTTAAGTTTGTGTTTGATAGGGGCCATTGACCCATCTCTCTAATATATATATTAAAATTCATAAATCTACCCATCACAAAATAGAAATTTTGAAGTTTATTAAACGTAAAGTTCAATTTATATTTAATAGATCATTTACTTTTTTAAAATTTAGAAACATAATCAGGTACTAATATACACAAAATTAAAAATTTAGAAATTTATGATTTATTTTTAAATTTAAATTTTGAGAGTAAATTTGTAATTTAACTTATAGAATATTAAAATTCTAAAAAGTAAATGGAATAAATCCTAAAGATCTAGGGACAAGCTTTATTCCATGGTAAATGATTGTACAAAAAAATACTTCTTCATGAATCAAATGAAAGCCAAATTCAATTATTATCAAAGTTCTAATGAATTGATAATTTTGGTATATAGTATTGTGAGTACAAATTACAATAGTTTGTACATATTGATTATTGGATCACTTATTTAAAATGGACCACACCCATTCATTCAATAGTTACTGGACCATTGCTTTACTAGGGCTGTCTCTCATTATTAAACTACACATTCTATTATTTTGATTAATATAGTGATCTTTGAAAAAAAAAAAATAAATAAAGACCATGAAAATAAAGCTGATTTTTTTTTTTCCCAATTATCATTGTGCCAATAGATATATATGATGAACATGTCAATTCAAACTTTTTAAAAGAAATTTTATGCTAAACCTCATTTGGTCACTCAACTTGTTCAAATTGCATTTTAGTCTCCAAAATTTGTTTTTCAATTTGGTCCCTAATCTTTCCAATTTTGAACTTTCATCTTAAGCTTATGGCTTTGTGCATAGAGAAGGGAAAAATATGTAATGGGGGACAACTAATTGCCTGCATCTTTTATATTTGTGTGAGATATAATAATATGATCATTTCTTAATTATTATTATACTATTAGAAGTATGTTCAACATTATAAAATTGATAAACCAAAACTTATTTAAAACTTGATCGTGCAAGATAGAAAAATTGGACAAAAAAGTTTACGAATCAATATATGATGTCCGTGAATTGAGTTGAATTGAGGTATACTTTGACATTACTATCTAAATAATATTACTTAACGTACTTGAAGTTTTTATGAAAAAATGTCAAGTAATATGTAAAAATGTAAAAAATGAGGAGAATGGCGAAATTTTTTGGATTTTTTCATGCTGACTAAATACTTGATAATTTAAAAACGTCAAGCTTAAGTTTGTTTTCTTGTCATTTTGAAAATATCAAGTATAAGTAATTTTCTTAAAAACTAAAAATATCATCGTGCACGATTTTGGCTTCCCTCGTTTACGAAAAGAAAATCGATCAACAGAGAGTACACACACCTGCACGCTCGGTACTTCATCTTCCCATCGTCTTCGAAGTTCTTCCCAAAAGTTAGGGTTTGCTATACAATCGGTCCATTCATGCTGCCGTCGGTGGTTCCACGCTGCTGCATCGACAATAGTACTGACGCAAACCCCCTGTAAGTTCAATTCACACATTTCGATTCCACTTGCTTTCTTCTTCCTAAAATGGATGATGTTTTCTCTTTAATTTAGGTTTTTCAACTCTTTGTAATGGATGATGCAATCTCTAACTGATGGTTGTCTTTGTTTTCTTTGTGGTTTTCTCTATTTCTCTTCTACTGTTGGTCCTTGTTTTCTTGGTTGGTCTAGTATTATTTTGAGATTTTTGGCATTGTCCTTGCTCATTTTGGTCCTAAAATGTTTGTTTGGTCCTATTTGATATTTTATTTAGAGATTTTTTGCGTTGTTCTGCTCTAATCTTTACCAGAATATTTGTTTGGTCCTAAAATGTATTCAGTTCTTAAAAGATAAAATTAATTGATTTTATGAACTTTACATTGCAGCTCATAGATTCACCCTTAACTAGAGTTATACATATTCTATGTTGATGACACATTGAAAGCTAAAAATTTGATAGAATGTTTGACTCAGAGATACTTATGTAAATGCTTGCATTGAAAATTAATTAGTAAGTGACCAATCTCTTTAAACATCTCTAAATTCTATGTGATTTGGTAAACAAATCTTACCATCTCAAGTAGTAATCACCTAGAAAATGACTTTGGTCAAAGTTTCACCTAATTTGTTACTCACACTTTATTTCTAGAAAATTAATTAGTAAGTGCCATTTTTTTAATGTAAAGGATATAATTTTATTGAAAGTTAACCATTAGTCGTCATCTTTTCTTACTAGATTTACAATTATGGATAAATCATGGATGCACAAGAGTAGATTATCCAATTATGAATTGGGTGTAGAAAACTTCATCAATTTTGAACTTTCTAATACAAATAATGCCTTTATTTGTTGTCCTTGTTTGAAATGTAGGAATTGTGAAAATTAAAGTTGCAATGGTATTAGAGATATAAGATTTGATGAAAGTTATAAGATTTGGTTTTGGCATGGTGAACAACTACCTACTTCATCTTTACGTGAGGAATCTTATAAGTTTGACACCTACAAATATGAAGAGAACGATGTTGGAAGTATAAAAAAAATGATTGAAGTTGCTCATGAGAAATATTCAAAAGGCCCAAATAAATTTGAGAAATTGCTTAATGATGCTGATATAACGCTGAATAAGCCACAACTCTATTCCCGACTCGAAAAAAAATCATTATACGAAGGATGCAAAAAATACATCAAGTTGTCTCATTGGTCAAGTTGTGTAATTTAAAAGTTAGATATGGATGGAGTGATATTAATTTTCCAGAACTACTCAAAACTTTAAAGGAAATTTTGCCTACTCCCAATGAGCTCCCAACGTCAATGTATGATGCAAAGAAAACATTAGGTGCACTAGGAATGAATTATGAAAAGATTCATGCATGTCATAATCATTATTGCTTGTATAGAAAAAAATATGCTAATGCAATTGAATGTGCTGAATGTGGTGATCAAGGTGGAAGTATGTTGAGAATGCAAATGAAGGGAAAAAATAAATTCCTGCAAAAGTTGTATGGTATTTTCCACCAATTCCAAGATTTAAAATGTTGTTTAGAAGTATTGACTGTGTTAAAAATTTGATTTGGCATGCTAATGAGCGAGAAGTAAATGGTAACTTACGACATCCTGCTGACTCTCCGACCTGAAAGTTAATAGATTTTATGTGGCCAGACTTTGATTCTAAACCTAGGAATATTTGTAGCATTGTCAGCTGATAGAATAAACCCACATGATGAAATGAGTTCTAAATATAGTTGTTGGCCCATAGTGATAGTTATTTATAATCTTCCCCCATGGTTGTGCATAAAAAGGAAGTTCATGATGCTATCAATGTTGATATCGAGAACGATGACTTCGACACATACTTGGCACCACTAATTGAAGATTTAAAACTGTTATGGGAAAGTGTTGTTGAATGTTATAATGCTTATCATAAAGAACTATTCAATTTAAGGGCAGTTTTGATATGGACAATCAATGATCTTCCTATATATGAAAATCTTAGTGTATGTAGTGTGAAAGGGTATAAGACATGTTTAATTTGTGGAGATAATACGTCTTCTATAAGATTGAAATATGGGAAGAAAATGGCATACCTTGGACATCGAAAATTTCTAGCATGCAATCATCCATACCAACATCAAAAGAAGTCATATATGATGGAATCGGTGAAGGTCCTGTGAGAAAGCAAGGATTGGTCCCAAAAATTATTTTCACAAAATACAAGTTTTACATAATGAGACATTATGCATAAAAACAAATTATAGCATGCAACAAAAAATGAGAAAAGTATTAGAGAAAATAGTAGGGAAGAAGATTTACCCTTGAAGAATATTTTTTGTATTTCTTTTTCTCCAAAAAGGCCACATACTGCAACGAACTCGAAATCCTAATGGCCACCACCAATTAGAGCCTGTATTCTCTAGGATCATAGCAGTTTGTGGGCTTTGTGAATTTTGAAGAGGGAAAGAGATGGAGAGAAAATTGAGAGCGAAAAAGAATCTAGGAGAAAAACAACTTTGTAGAGAGATTTCAACTACCACCCTCACACACGTAGTGAGTTGAGAGAGATTAGAAGAGGGAAGTTATTTCACTCCCTTTAATTCAAAATTAAAATCAAAATTTAAAAAAATACATTAATTTTAATTTAAATAAAACTATATATATATATGTATATATGTATATATATAACTATAGGTTACATGACATAAAACATAAAACATATTGTTTAATATTATATCACAAACAATATAACCTATAGTTTTACTTCTCTCATCAATAGTATTTAATATAAATCTCATTTATATTGAATTTAATTATATGAATCAAATTCATGTAGTTAATATTTGAATTATATTCAAATATTTATTTCCTCTCAAATAAATTTTATATTATAATGTATCATATACATTATAGTAATTATATCATATATAATTAAATTAAATTAATTATATCACATATAATTAATTCCCTCAAAGAATTTGAACAATTCAAATTAATCCAAAATTGATTATCATTTAATCCCTGTTGAGTTATACAGGGGACCTCATGGACTTGTAGCTTGAAGTTCTAATAGTACGAGTTTAATTAATTATTCAACATCCATTAATTTTCGAGCACTCCACTAAAGACCGATAGCTACACTCTTCATATTACAGATATATTTCTATGTCCATTGGATATAACCAGTCAACAGTGCGATAATCCTTCACAAATTACTCGTAAGTATAGCTAGGTCAAAATTACTGTTGTGCCCCTATAGTTACATCTAACTCCTTAAGTACCACTGATCCCTCTAATGAACAATAAGTTATAGTCCAAGTATGACCAAACCCCTCTCGGGCCAGAAAAGGGTGTGACACTACATTGTTTAAGTCTCGAAATCAGCTCTTAAGGAAGCAATTTATCTACTTTCTCCGACGTCGAAGAATGAGTGAATTCCATCTTGTGTAGCTGTGTCTCCAGCTCCTCAATCAGACAAACCCCCAAAATGGTAGACTTATTGAGTTGAAAATCTGACCACTCTCACCCATACAAACCAAATGATCGCCTTTATAGGTAGAAGTTCAACACTCACTCAGGATTCAGGTCAATTATGGTTATCCTGGTGAAATGTAAGTCTCAATTATGAATGACATTATATAATGAGATTAGTTATTTCGTGGTCCAGTCTTATACAAACTCCTTTGTATAGAATACCCCCGCTCACATGTCTCCATATGAATGATCAGGATCAAATCATTTGTAACACTTTATTGAAGGATATCAGACATGAGGATTTCCATGATCAAAGAAATCATCGTTCCAAATTTCATTCGTATATGAATATTAACAATTACAATCAAGAAATGGAAACATACTGGTCATGCACAATACGAAATTACAATATGCTTTTAATAAGATCAAGAGATAGAACATCATACCTTTGAAGATTCATCTTCAAACACCCTTGATCATGAACGCTTAAATAAACTCCAAGACTGCAATACATGAATGCTCGAACTCAATGATCTCCAAGATCATGAAAAATTAGCAACGACCACACGAACACCGTGAACTCAACGAACGGCCTCCAAATAACCTCGAACAATGTCGAGTTGAGTACGACACCATCACAATGGCTACCTTGGTATTCTCGGCGTGAGAATCCATAAGTGTGGGCTCTATGTGGACTTGGTTAGAGGATGAGACCAGAGGAATAACAATCGTATAAACGATTGAGCAAGCGGGAGATGACAAGGTCTATCGCATAGAATGCCCAATCGTTTAGAATAAGTGTCGCGATCGTTTAGCAAAATATTCACGATCGTTTAGCTATCAGCCAACTGAGTGACATCGTGTAGTGTCACTCCACGATCATATAGTCTCTCTTCAGCTATTGTTTAATGAATCTCTGTAACAATCCAAATTTGTATTCATACACTACAAGAAATTAAATGTCAAATGTTAAGCAGGATGAAATTTTATTTAAAGGGGTGGTAAATGTAATACCCTAACCTTAATTTAGAAAGCAGAAAAACAAATAAAATATATAATTAAGAATAAAAAAACATATAAACTTAATAGGAAAATCGGGTGGAAATTTAGAATTGAAAAAAAAAAAGAAATTTATTAATTATCCAAAAATAATGAATAAGGAGGCAGAATCAGGGATGATTAATTAGAAGTTGGACGCTAGCTAATTCAGGAGACAAAGGGCAGTAGATAACTTTTTGTTTGGGCACTGCTCATTGGAAGAATTGGAGGTGAATTAATTGCCCATATACTCTTAAAATTTGAAAGAGTTAAAAAGGGGAAGTGGAATCCACAAGCAATGAAGTCAACCCACGTGTGAAAACTAGCGAGATTGGAGAGTAAATTGGAGAGACCGAGAGTAGAAAGAGCGAGATTCTCAGCGAGACAGTAGGAGAGAGCGGGAGCGAGAGCAGCGAGAGCGAGAGCGAGAGCAAACCAGTGAGAAAGCTGGAGAGAGCGAGATTCTGAGAACAGAAAGAGCGAGATTTGGACAGAAGCGTGGATTATGCGTTGAATTTGGCCACGATCTTATAGATTATACATGGAGAACCCTAAAATTGAATACAAACAAAGGTTGAAGACGTAAGGGCAAACGTTAGCCAAAATTAGGTGTCTTATTAAGAGAAATTCTTAAACCTAAGTAATTTTAAAGAAGCCATTTGTAGGATGAGTTGTCACACTGAGAAGAGCTGAAAACCACTATAAATAGGATCCTTTGTCGGAAGATTTAACCCATTCTCAAACAAATCTCAATAACAAAGAATCGTGTGAAAGAGTAAGTGTGAGTGAGGAAGTTCTGTGAGGTTAGAAGAGATAAAGCTCAAGTGAGGTGCTGCCCAAATTTCCTTCTAGTTTAAGAGGGAAAGCTCTACTGGTCAAACCATAAGGAATAATAAGAAATAACTAGGATCGCAGTCAAGGTAAGTAGTTATCTCACCAGTGTTTCATGGTAATGTACCTTTAATATGTTGCATAATTATGTTATTGTTATATTGCAACATGTTTAAAATACGTTTATGAACAAGGGACCACATGCATTATGTTTGTTCATAAGATTAAATTTTAATTAGATAAAGGTTATGCTTCTAGGACTAGCAGGGCATGTATGATTGCACCCTTCTAGACCTAATTCTATGTCAAGATTATTCTAGGGCTAGCAGGGCATGTATGGTTGCATCCCTTTAGACCCAATTCTATGTCAAGATTATGCTAGGGACTAATAGGGTATGTATGGTTGCACCCCTCTAGTCCAATCTTACATTTATGTTAATGGTTGATGTTGGATGCGACTCTGGCCCTACTAACTGCATGACCCGATAATCATCAAATGGGTTAGTTTCCGCCTAAGTCCTCATCTTCCTATCAGGGCGGAGAAATTTACGTTAGAAGCATAACTGACCACTACATGTTATTATATGTTTTCGGCCCTAATCATATGTTTTCAGAACATGTTGCATGTGATTGTGCATTTGGTCACTACCCTATGTGAGAACTACTTACTGGGTATATTATATACTCATCCTATTTTTACAAACTTTGTAGGTAAGGACACAGCGTAGGTGGTAGAACTGGACGTCGCTCAAATGGCCAACCATCAAACTTACTATTATAGGCATATGCATTTTTGTATCACTACGCTAGTGTTTTATGGATCCTGGCATTTTGTAAAATAAACTTTTTATATAGTTTTCTACCTAATTAATAAAATCTTAGATATGTTCTTTTGAGATTTTTACCAAAACTCATCTCATAATAGAAAAGTCTAAGCATGCACGTAGTAGCGGTCGAACCATAATATGTAAGGATCCAGTCGATACAATCTCATTCACTTGATAGCATATGCATAAGATCTTTCCGAGAATGGTAATTCTCACAATAACTACTAAATTTAGGAAAACAATTTTCCTTTTATCTCACGGTTACCATGAATCACCAATAACCTCCCACTCAATTGGTTATTAAAGAAAAAGAATTAATTATCTAATAATTAATATTATTATAGATATAAATGATAACCAACTTATCATACTATATTTATAACCTATAGTTTTAATATTTCATCTCATGAAACATATAAACCATAGTTCTTTTTCTATTCCATGGTACTTAATGTAAATCTCATTTACATCAATCCTCCACTAGATGTATCTCATACATCATATCAATTATATCATATATAATCAAAATACCTCTTGTCAATTTGAACATTTCAAATCAACACCAAGAACTGATTTTCAACTGAATCCATTGAGCTACCAAAGGGACCTTATGGTCCTGTAGCTCGAAGCTCCAACGGTACGTGAATAACTTATTAAACTCTTTAGTCACGGGATCCACCATCCGTTAACTGCCAGGCATTGTACTAAAGACTGATAACTGAACTCTCCTTATTACAGATATATTATGTGTCCATATCAACCAATCAACAAAGCAATAACCCTTCACAGATCGCTCGTAAGTACAATTGGGCCAATAACCGTTATGCCCCCGTAGTTACATCTAACTTCTTAAGTACTACTGATCCCTCTAATGAACATAAGTCATAGTTCTACTATGACTGAGTCCTTTCTTCCAAAGAGAAACTGTGGCCACTATGTTCAAGCCCCGGAATCAACCCTTAAGGGAGCAATCTATCTACTTACCCCTGCTTCGGGGAAGGAGTGAATTCCATCTTATGTAACTGAGTTCCCAGCTCCCAAATAAGACAAGTCCTAAAAAAGGTAGGCATGTTGAGTTGACAATCTGACCACTCTCACCCATACTAATCAAAGAACCGCACTCAAAGGCAGGAGTTCCCAAAACACTCAAGATTGAGGTCATGTCACCTATGGTCGTTTAGGTGAAATGTAAGTCTCCAGTATCAACGACGTTATATGTAGAGACGAATCATCTCGTGATCCGGTCTTATACAAACTTTTTGTATAGGACACCTCACTCGCATGTCTCCACATGAGTGGTCAGGATCTACCATCTATAGTAGTTTACAACACTTGCAAACCTCTACAAAGCGGGTCGTATCCGTAGTGTCACTATAATCAGGTATCTCACCTTAATTCTTATACTACAGACCTATTGAGGTTATCACTTAAGGCATGATCCACTTGTATATCACATATAAATTATTAAGTTCACATAAGATAACCAAGGAACTTTGTTTATTGGATATGAGTAAATGCTAAAATTAAATAACATTTATTTTATTCATCAAACAATGTGTATCTTAACAAAACAATGAAACTCTGGGAGAATTAGGACACCAATCTCAACACTAACTCGCTTAGAAGTCCACTCTTAACCAATCTCTCAATTCTATTGAGATTAATATGACCTAACCTTAGGTGCCAAAGACGAACATTTTTTTAGGAGAAATTTTAAGCCTTTTATTTTTAATTATCGCAGTTTTAAACATTTTACTGTTTAGGAGGACTTTAGTTGCTAACGGTTTTAGCACATATAAATTATTTTTCAGCTTAGCAAAACAAAGATCTATACCATTCTTGGAAATAAACGCTTTATTTACAGAGAAATTTACAGGATTGTTTGTTCAATCAAACACTTTACAGAAATTAAGTTTCTCTTTAATTCAGGAAAAACAAATACATTTTCTAATAAAATATATTCTATAAAAATAAGCCGGAGTCCTCCCACTGCCACAGCTGAGACGACATGTCCAGTTTCAACTCGCATCATCATCTCCTCAACTTTCAGTTGCTGCCAGGAACTAATTTATTGAAATGAAGAACAAATATGGTTAGTGGTGCCTGAATCAATTATCCAGTTAATCATCATTCACCACTAAACAAGTCTCCAATACAAGTAAATCATATTTACCTTGCTTGACCTTCTTCTTTTCTGCCAAGTATTTAGGACAATTCATTTTCCAGTGTCCTTTGTGGTTGTAATGGAAATAGATTCCCTTTGCAACCTTGGCCTTCTTGCCCTTCTGAGCAGCAACTGGTGGGTTAGTTTTCCCCTTTTCATCTTTCTTCTTCTTCCACTTTTTGGTGTTGGAAGAAAGAGACACAGAGTTCCAGAGGACGATCCTCTGTGGAACTTCTTAGAGGACGAGGCAACATTTGTCTCTCCCTTTTGTTCCTTAATTTTCATCAAGAACTGAAAAGTCTGTAGCTCGTTGAGCAAAGTGGTCAGATTGTAGTCAATCATGTTCATAACAACATTACTATGGAACTATAGGAAACATTCAGACAAAGATTCCGAGATGAAATTAACCTAAATGGACTCATCGATGACAGACTCATTCATCTTTGTCACGTTGAAGTGGACCATTATGTTGAGAACGTGTTCTCTAATAGATGCCTCTTCTTGCATATGTGCATTGGAAATTTATTTTAGAACATCATGTCTAAGTTGTGCGAACGATTGTCCAAATATCCCCCACAAGGACTCCATGATTTCACAGGCAGCGATCAGGGATCATGCTTCTTGGCCAATACTTCAGAAAGACTAGCCAAGGTATACATTCAGGCCTTCTCATTTGCCCGTACCCAACACTCATATTCCTCTCGAATGTTTCGAGTGGAATTTTGAGCTGGTACAGAAGAACAATCCTCCATAAGGACAAATCTAAGGTCATCGATGATTAAAATTGTGTTGATTGTATTTTTTCACGTAGTATAATTTTCTTCGGTAAGTTTGTCGGCAGCGAGTAAGTCTAGTGTCGTGAAAGTCATAATGTAATTTTTTTAAACCATACAATTTATTGATATTAGTACTTTATGCATTAACCCATTTGCAAAAACCAATCAAATTTAGCAAAATAATCTAATACACCCTAAGTGACATCTATTCTATAATGATGTTTCAGTGAGTCAGGACAAAAACCACCATAGGGTGATCAGCTGCCCCTTCACTGAAATGAGACCATCTCAACCAATAGACAAAACAACTCCTTGTTATTGTAACTATCAGTCACCATTGTTCAGTCCAAAATTATTAAACTCGCTTAACATTTTCTTGTAAGTATAACTCATTTTAAATTCTAGAGTTCTGCCCCAATAAGCCAACCATAGGGAAAAACCAACTGGGTCAAAAACTAAAGCAATCCTATCCATTTATGGAGCTTGAAGTAAAGAATCATGCAAATGTCATCTGTAGGGGGACACAAGCGAAGGTGCCTCAAGGCCGAGCATGAAACTTTACTACAAACTAATGAGAGAGACTATGGGATGTGTTGACACACATCCCGCTCCCACTTACTATAAACACTCTCTCCATTCACCTTGATATTGACCTATATAAATACCATCCATAGGGGGACATGAGTAAGAATGGCTCGAGGCCGAGTATAGATCTCACGATATGAACTTTTAGTAAGAAACGTGAAAAGGTAAAATGAAGTATTATATACACCATTTTCCTCCCACTGAGTGTTTTACCTAGGGTTATTTAAATTAGAAAAATCTGATTACTGATTTTAACTAAGTGATTGTTTAATTTGCCCAAAAATAATACTTACTTTGGATGGTTAAACAACTTTGATTAATGTTTATTAAACACTTTAATAAACCTTAATCAACCATTGCATGCTTATAATAAATCTATTTAATTCACCTTTCCAGGTAAGTTTCCAGGTAAAGGTGTTACATTTCTGTCAACTTAAATACTTCAGCCTAGACAAAACTAGCCTTAGACAAAAGGTCCTTATGAAGGAAGCGGTGAAGATCTTGAACAGAAATGAAGATCGGTCCTAAATTCCAATTTTTACAGAACGCACAATTTTACAAAATCATTATATATTATGCATCAAATTTAAATTAAAACATGCTAATTATGAAATTGAATAAAAGAGAAAAGGGAAAGAATACCCTTACCTTTGAAGAACCCTTCTTCAAATGATTCCTCTTCGATCTAGAACAATCACGATAAAAAAGATTTTCAAATAGTCACAAACTCAAAACCCTAATTTAGACACCACCAATTAGAGCTTCTGTATTCTCTAGGATGAGAATCACAGGAGTTTGTGGGTTTTGTGATTTTTTGGAAAGGGAAAGGAGAATTGAGAGAGGAGAAGAGAGATTGAGAAAAAAAATTTCAAAACATATCTGTATCACCTCTCCTCTGTCAAATGAAGAAGAAGATAAAAAACCTCCTAATCACTCACTCACATAACGTGAGTTGAAAAAAAATAAGGGGAAGTTATTTTCCTTCCTAAACAAAATTCAAAAATGAAAATAAATTAATTTTAATTTTAGTTAATATATAATAACGAACTTATATATATATATATATGTTATATCATATATAACATATAACTATGGTTTAATATTGTATCACATACAATATAACCTATAGTTTTACTTCTCTCATCAATGGTATTTAATATAAATTTCATATTATATTAAATTTAATTATATGAATCCAGTTCACATAATTGATACTTGAATCATATTTAAATATTATTTCCTCTTAAACAAACTTTTATAATGTATCAAATACATTATAGTAATTATATCATATATAATTAAACTAAATTAATCTATCACATATAATTAATTCCCTCAATTAAATTTGAACTATTCAAATTAATCCAAATTTGATTCTCATTTAACCTATTGAGCTATAGAGGGGACCTCATGGACCTGTAGCTTGAAGCTCTAATACTTGAATAATTAATTAAACTTCTTTAATTTATTTATTCAACATCCATTAATTGTCAGGCACTCCAATAAAGACCGACAACTACACTCTTCGCACTACAGATATATTTCATGTCCATTGGATATAACCAGTCAACAATGCGATGACCCTTCATAAATTGTTTGTAAGTACAACCAACCAAAAATTATCGTTTTGCCCCTGTAATTACATCTAACTCTTTAAGTACCATTGATTCTTTAATGAACAATAAGTTCATAGTCCAACTATGACAAAACCTCTTGGGCCAAGAAAAGGGTGCGCATTACATTGTTTAAGCCCCAGAATCAGCTCTTAAAGGAGCAGTTTATCTACTGCCTCGGACCATGTGAAAGGAGCGAATTTCGTCTTATGTAGCTATGTTCCCAGCTCCTCAATTAAACGAATCCCCAAAATGGTAAGCTTATTGAGTCGGCGATCTGACCATTCTCATCCATACAAATCACAGGGCTGCCCTCATAAGTAGAAGTTCACAACTCACTCAGGATTCAGGTCATATCACCTATGGTTATCCTAGTGAAATGTAAGTCTCAATTATGAACGGTGTTATACAATGAGAATAGTCATTTCGTGGTTCGGTCTTATACAAACTCCTTTGTGTAGAATACCTCACTCACATGTCTCCACATGAATGTTCAAAATCATATCATTTGTAGTATTTTACAACAATTGTAACATCTACAAAGCGGGTTGTACTCGTAGTGTCACCAGGATAAGGTATCCAACCCTATGCATCTACTACAGACCATTTAGGTTATCACTTAAATATGATCTACTTATATGTCTCTACATACATGTTTAAGTTATAGATGATAACCTTGGAAGTTAGTTTATTGGTTTGTGGGTTTAATACTACTACATGTCAAATAAAACATCTCATATTTTATTAAATAAATAAAATGTTTGTATAATACAATTATAAGCTACAGGATTCTACGAGATTTAGGATACCAACTCCAACACCTTATAGATACATTTGCTATAAATTTAATCTTTTAATCAAAAACCAATTTAATCCTATTAAACTAATAAAAAGATTAAAAGATTAAACTTAATTTTTAATCTTATTAAAAATGTGAGATTAGGTCTATGTGAATCATATTCTAAAACTATTTTAAAAAATGATTTTAACCTAAGGTTTGCATGTAATTCTGAATAATTGATTTTAATTTCTAATTCCATTTAATTATACCTTTTATAATTAAATGAAATGAATTAAAACCATACAATTGCATTCATTGATACACTTAGTAAAAATATAACAATTATAAAATTACCTAAAGTAGCGTTATACTTCATGCAATTCCATTTCATTACTAACCATATATAAAAATTATATAATAAAGTAATGAAATAATTAATAACATACATCAATACATATATTCAACTATATATTATAACACTTATAATATAAATGATGTATGACTATGTTATTAATGCATGCAAACATATATGGTAACACTTATATTATATGATGCATGAGCATGCTATAAAATTAAATTGTGCAACTATTTATTATAATATTTATAATATAAATGATGCATGAATATGCATAACCTATGGTGGAATTTTTACTATATGGTATACATTATGACATATGTAAAATTTAAAATAAATCATACATCAAATGTATAATTTAAAACAATTATTGGACCGGAATTGGACTCCTACACTATTAGTTAAATTAATATAACAATTATATTAATTTAATTAATTAAAACAACTAACTATTACATAATTAATGATCAACTGGTTCAAAACAAATGAATCGAGTCTTAAACCGCATGAACCGGACCGCCCAACACCTGAACCAGCCATGAACTACTCGAACCAAATGAACTGAACACGAACCAGCCGAGCCACGAGCCAAACTGCGTGCAAATCGATTTGTTCTTTCTGTCTTTGAGCGTTACAACACTGTGACCTAGCATTGCAACGCTACGGAAAGATTATCCGGATCCGCCTTTTGCAGCGTTGCAACGCTACTGTACAGTTGGAACTACTTCGATTCTCCTCTAATTTGGCCTTGTTTCCAGAAATCCACCGGAATGACCACGAAGACTCAATACATTCAAAATACAGACTCTACCACATTAATTTTGCCCAAAACACCAGACCCTTACAAACCAATTTTGTAAAAACAAAATGATAAAACTAAGATGCAATCCCGAAATTATCCAAAAATGTAAACAATTCAAACATTCCATACATTCATCACATTCATCACAGAATTCAAAACCCACGATGAATCTATAAAATTAATTTTGGAACAATAAAAATTTGGGATCAAAACCACCTCTCTGATGCCAATTGAAAGAACTGGCAAAGGTTCTATGCGAAAGCGAGGATCGATCTCAAAAATTATTTTCACAGAATACAAGTTTTACATAATACAACTTTGAAAAGATGTTAGGAAGAGGGACTTACACTTGAAGAACTTTTTCTTCACGTATTTTCTTTTCTCCAAAAAAAAAGCCACATATTACAACGAACTCGAAATCCTAATGACCACCACCAATTGACACCTTATGTATTCTCTGGGATGAGAATCATAGTGGGCTATGTGATTTTTGTAGAGGAAAAAAGATGGAGAGAAAATTGAGAGGGAAAAAGAGTCTAGGAGAAAAAAAAAACTTTGCTGAGAGATTTCTGTATTCTCTTTTTTCTCAAAGCTTTCCCTTTCTTCTAAAAATGGTGAAGAAAAATTAATCCTATAACCACCACCCTCACACACATAGTGAATTGAGATAGATTAGGGGAGCGAAGTTATTTCCCTCCCTTTATTCAAAATTGGAATTAAAATTAAAAAATAAATTAATTTTAATTTAAATAAAACTATTATATATATATATAGTATATATTATATATATATATATATATTAATATATATATCTAAAGTTAAAATTAACGTTTTGCCCTTTTTGAAAATTTTATTATCATATAGCTATAGGTTACATGACGTAAAACATATAACCTATGGTTTAATATTATATCACATACAATATAACCTATAGTTTTACTTCTCTCATCAATGGTATTTAATATAAATTTCATTATATTAAATTTAATTATATGAATAAAATTCATATAGTTAACATTTGTATAAAACCTGACCACAAAGTATTAAAGGTCTCGTTATATAATACTGTTCACTAGAGGAATCAGTGGTACTTAAGGATTGAGGTGTAACTATAGGGGCAAAACGGTAAATTAGCCCAGCTATACTTACGAGCATCTGTGAAAGGTCATCGTACTCATGATTGGTTATATCCGATAGACACATAAATATATTTATGGTAAGAAGAGTTCAGTTATTGGTCTTTAGTGGAATGTTTGGTAGTTAATGGATGGTAGATCTCATGGCTAAAGAGTTTAGTCAGCTATTCACAGACCGTTGGAGCTTCGAGCCACAGGTCCATTAGGTCCTCTAGGTAGCTTGGTGTTTGGGTTAATTTGAAATGTTCAAATTGAAAAGAGGGAGTTCAATTATATATGATATAATTGACTAAATGTATGAGATACATTGTTTTAGAGGAATTTAGATATAAATATGATTTATATCATGTAGAGGAGAAATTATATAGTAGATATATGATATCAAACTATAGAGTAAGAATATAATATGATTATATTCATTAATTATTAAATTGGTTAATTATATGATAATTGGCCTAAAATTTCTCTCGAACGTGCGTTAGTGGGAACAACCGCATTCGATTATGGTAACCGATGAATAAAATGAAAATTTGTTTTATTTTGCAAAAGGTTTGGAAAAATTGGCATCGGTGTGGAAACGTAAACGATCGCATAGTCGAGAGCCTATACGATTTTCGCTCAGTTCCTAAACGATTGCACACCTCGCGCCTAAACGATCGCTTAGCTTACCTAAACAATCGCATCGCGTGCCGAGTTTTCTAAACGATCATCTACCTTTTACTAAACGATCGCTTAGTAAAACCTACAGGATCGTGTAGCTTCTTCTAAATGATAAGCACTTAGCTATACAATAGCTCCTGTTCTCTCCCACTTGCTTATCGTCTACACGATTAGTTCTTTCTCCAACCTCTACCAAACTCACCAAAGACCACACTTTGGATTCTCACTCTGAGTATACCAAGGGCTCTTTTTTTGTGGTGTCATCCCCGTTGCGTTCACTTGTTCGTGACTGTTCGTGTTGCCTTCATTCGTGTAGACGATCGTGCTGCTACAGACGACTTTTTTGCTGGGCGATAGATATCACGTAGAGGTCTTCCGCTACGTCTGAGTTCCAAAGGTTTAAAAGGGTCTTCAACTGGTATGAGAACTATTTCTTTTGTATTTTATTGTTCAAAGCATGCCTTTAATTAGTGTGAATTTGCATAACTGTATGTTAGAATGTATATGTTGTATTTCGGCCACGGTGAAATCGGAAAGATCTGAATGCGCTCATGGATGCTCTCTGTTAAGAGATCCTTCAGATATTTCCATAAAAAGTAAGGATGGATTGAATGCTAACGTGATTTAGTCAATTTGAAAATACGACCAGAGCTTGCACCTATTAGCAGGGACAACAAAATCTTCATTCCTTCTGCTTGTTACATTCTTACAAGGGAAGAAAAACGTTGTGTTTTGAAGACATTGTCAGAAATGAAGGTTCCTGAAGGTTATTCTTCCAATGTTAAGAACCTAGTGACAATGACAAATCTAAAACTTAATGGTTTAAAATCTTATGATTGGCATGTGCCCTTACAACAATTATTTCCTATTGCGATAAGATTCGTGCTTCCAAAACATGTTTGGTATGCAATAACTCGGTTGTGTATATTTTTCAATCTTATATGTAATAAAGTCATAGATGTGCAACAATTGGAAAAGTTGTAAGAAGATATTGTTGTGACCATGTGTTTACTTGAGAAATATTTTCCTCCTTCATTTTTCACCATCATGATGCATCTCACAGTACATATTATTAGAGAAGTCAAGCTTTGTAGGCCTATATATCTACGGTGGATGAATCTCTTTGAAAGATTCATGAAAGTTCTCAAAAACTACGTGAGAAATAGACATCGTCTAGAGGGTTGTATTACTGAAAGTTATATAGTAGAAGAAGTTGTTGAATTTTGTTTAGACTTTTTATCTGGAGTGGATCCTATTGGACTTCGCACTGACCAATTAGATAACTATATAGACAATTCAAGCACTGATAAACCATTTTTTATCGGAGTTTCTTTCAAACCTGAACAAGATATTCTATACCAAGCTCATCGATATGTTTTGGAAAATACAATTGATGTGCAACCACATATAGAGTAAGTTTCAACGATCTAACTATATTATATATGTAAGTTTCAACCTATATATTTTTCATTGAATTTTATGATATAAACCTAACTATATTATAATGTTTCAAATTTCAAGTAAAAAAGATATGAGTTAGGCATATTATTTTCGATATTGGATATAGGGGTAGAATGTTCATATGGTAATTTTGGAAACATGTGTGTTTTGATCATATGGGGTACCTAGATCTATATAGTTGGTATAATTTTTGGAATTGTAGATATTTGGGTTTGTTCTTTTAGGATTTTAGTTTATATTGGAATTGAACATTCTTTTTGAAATTGTTCATATGTATGGTCGGGTTGATAGTCTTCTACATAACTTACAAATTAGCTAGATTGTTCATGTATGGACTTTGTTATGAATTTTGTAAACATTTTATGTTGTAAGTATATATAGACGACATAAAATGATCAATATATGTATTGTTAATATGTGTTGATATATATGCACTTTTGTTAGTTAGGTTGGTGGAAATGATCGATATATGTATTGTTAATATGTGTTGTTTGTTTACTTGGTTAATTAAATGATCATCTTCTATATTATTATTGGACTTCAAAAGAGAAAATTATATAGGTCATTTCTTTTGCTTGTCAAGTATTCCATAAGCTTGCCAGTTTTTTGGTATCAAGAATAAATTACCATTTTACAAGTAAAAACCGTCAAGTTATGAAAAACTTGATCCATAATAAATGTCAAGAATTTAGATATTTGACACTTAAAATAAGTCAAGAGTCCTCATATACTTGACGGTTATAACGTATCAAGTAAATTACAGTTTGACACTTTTAGCCAATCAAAAAATTTCTCTTATTCTTGATACTAGATTAGTTGACGTTTTTAAAAACGTCAAGTAACATTAATACTTGACTGCGAAAAAACGTCAAGTAATACAATTTTTGTACTAATGAAGTTGTATTGGTTCACATTAGACAAGATACACAATCAAAATTTTAGTTAACACAAAAGTAAATGACTATTGTCTAAAATATTTATTTACATGTTTTTAAAAGTTAAATCAAGATTACTAACTCAATTTCAATTTACTCATAAGCGCTTCTAGAACTTCTTAAAAAGATTAGAGATGTTTAGCTATCGAGTTATATTGTATTCAAGATCTCTGAAGAATGATTGATTTAAGTAAAATTAAAATAAATATTTGTATATGTAATATTATAATGATAGTAAAATTAATATTTGTGTTATTATGATGATGAGGTCATTTGAACCCTCTACAAGATGGGACTTTCTAATGTTAATAGTGCTTATTTTTTGGGTAAGTTAAATAACTAAAACAAATCTTGCTAAGAAAGGTGTCCTGATTGATCTAAGGTGTGTGTTTTGCAGGTGTTGGAGTTTTGGAGTTGGGCTATAATTATTTAAGGTTATCTGTTTCTGGTCTATAAGTTGTTGTGCTGGTTGTCTCTGGAAATGTCCTATAGGATGTCTCTTGAAAGGCTGATCCTACAAATTGTTTTTTTCTTTATATGGAAAATCTTGCATATTAATTTCTTGTGCTTTTTTCCTTTTATATGCTTTACTAATTGTGGTTGGAATCTGCTTTCCCTTTTTCCACTGTACATATTTAAAAGCAAGTTGTATTCTTGCTAGGGTTGCCGATATTAAAAATCTTGAAATTGTAGTTTCATTTGAGGGTAAGGTCGAACGACATGTTTGTCTGTCAATCATAAATATTGTGAAGTAGGGAGTTTTGTTGATCTTGAGACGTTGCTCTAGATCATTTTGAAGTTTGAATTAATGCGTGAGAATGGTTTCTTAATCTTAGGGGGAGCCTAAGGTATCATCACTTGAAAAATGATCCTCAAACTTAGAGGGAGTCTAAGTTCATCAAATGGGGTTATCTTCATTTGAAAGAGGAAAGATAACAGTTGAAGGGGAGTCTCACACCTACCAGAAGCCCTGATTGTTTACTAATACTCTCTTCTTGATGGGAGCCTACATCCCATTAAGAGGGAGTCTCACACTTAGGGGAAGCCTAAGTAATTATTTATCAAGTTGATGTCACTGTATTTGTTGGTTATTTATAGAAAAGTGCAATGTTGTAATTGATTAACTTTATATTAGTAAAAGCATCTTTTCACGAGCACGTTACCCCAAGATGTAGGTGGTATATCGCTGAGCTGGATTACCAAACTTTATATTTTTCATTTAAAGTTTTCCTCTATGTTTTACTGATTTTCCTTGCAATAACTAGAACATTACTAGTAACACATTTACACTGTGTGTTAGATAACCTTAATTTCAGCAGGAATCATGTGGAAACTGTAGCTCACTTGATTTCTAAGGCGGGAGGCCAAGGGTTGGTGCATTGGAACTACTTGGGTCTTGTCCGTCTTGCTGGATCAAAGTTCATTCCTAAATGCGTGGAGGTTAAGACACTTAAAGCGATGACGATTTGTCTTGAGATTGAGAAGATTTCCTAAATTCTTCATTCAAACCACTTGGTTGAATTTGATTGTTTAGGTCAACTTGCTAAATAATACTGTAGATGATATCACATAATTCTTTCACTTTATCAAGGTCAGAGGCAAATACTTAGAGATATATTTTGGGTGTTATCTCTTTCTCTCTTGTTCGTCGATGCCAAAATATTCAAGTGCACTCCCTTGCATCAAAAGTTTTAGAGGAGCACAAATCTTCCCTTCTTGCTACTCCTTACTCGAGTGGTTTTCTACACTTGTTTCATATGATGTAATCTTTTAGTTTGTCCATTCCGTTTGACTTGTATTGTTCTAAAAAATGGTAGTAAATTTAATGATAAGTGTTGTTTCAACCTATTAACTCCACCAATACCGTTTGAATTTATATGAATCAACTCAATTTTATTTGAACCCAACCAAAGAGTATGAATTAACTTGTATCTAAAATTTAAAATTATTTAATTATTTTATGTTTAATGTTAATATGTTGGAGTTAGTAAGTTATTTGTTTTTGAGTGTAGAGTGGTAAGATAAAGTTTTTTGATAACGGTAAAAAGTAGATTAAGATAGAAAAAATGATGTGACTCGATAAATATGAAAAGTAGAAATAAAAGAAAGGTGGAATTTATCGATAAATGTAAAAAATAAAAAAAATGAAAAATTGGAATTATTCGATTGATAATTGTGCATAGCATTTCCTATTGAAGTTGAGTTTTTAATATTGTAATCCCATCCTAATTGTCAATCTCCAATGGACATAAAGAAAAGAACCAAATAAATAAAAGTGTGATAGAGAGATCTTTGGATTGATATAGTCACAAGACAAAATACCTTAAATGAGCATTACGATAGCTGTTAACATATGAATGCAAAGTAATAAATAAATAAAATAATAAACAAATAAATGGGACAATTGTTTAACAATCACGTTAAATACAATTTAAGACATATTTAGGAAGATTCTATGGTTAAAAATCAGTTTTGATATTTTAAAAATATCTTAAAATATAACTTTAAAATCAAATTTTTAAAAAATCAATTTTGGTAATATAAAAATTACATTAAAATTATATAATTGAATATTAAATTAATTTTGATAATAAAGACAAATTTCAAAATATTTTTTAACATGACAAAAATTATTTTAATTATTTTAAAATCACTAATAAACATACACTTAATAATTGCTAAAATGAACTAGTTCAACAGTTATTGTTCGATCCCTATTCAAATTGTGCAATTATACAATTTTGGTACTAAAAAAAAGTAAAATTTAATAGTCAAATTGTGCAAAACTTAACTAATATAAAGTAGATATATCGACCTACAAGTCAAAGGTTCGAGTCCTCCATTTCTATCCTTTTTAATAATATTAATAATAATAATAATAATAGTAATAATAATAACAACATATTTATATCATGCATTTTTTTTAAGTTAATCGAACTCAATTTCAACATAGAAAATTTTATTTTGTTTTATGTTGTTGTTGTTGTAAAAATTAATTTTAAATTGAATTTCATATAAATTTGGACAACCCATCTTGACATTTGCCACCATATCCAAAATAGTACGTGAAAGACACGTCATGTTTTTTTTTTTTTTTTCGGTTTCACACGAGAAAAATTAAAGTAAAAATTTGAATAACTTTTCATGGCAATATAATTTATTAGTTTAAACATATGTTTAATATGTATATTAAAAAATAGTTGATAATGATGTTTTTTTTACAATTAGTTGATAATAAATCATATATGATAATCTTAATAGTCTCTTGACCACATAAATGTCAGTATTTAAGGACTTCTTTTTTTTTTTTTTTTTTTATAATTACATGAAGGACAAAAGTATACATTTTAATATTCTATTTATATAATATTACAACTTTGAAAAATTAATCGTAACAAATTAAACAGAAAATTTTAAAATATTGAATAAATTAGTTGTTTATTTTATTATTAATTTATTAGCTATAAGATTAAAATTTTAGAAATCTATTAAAGTTTAGAAATACGTTAAACACAAAATTCAAAAATTAAAGACCATCATTTTTAAACTTTAAGATTCTATTACACAAATTTGTAATTTAATAGTAATAATATAAAAAATAAAATAGGTTATGTACGTACATGTTTATTTTTTAGGACTATAAACATGGAATTAAATTTTTATTGAGAAAGAATAACAAAATGTGACTAATATAAATATAATTTTTAACTTACTTAAAAAGTATATAATGTTTGTTTATTAATTTAAATAATTTATCTTTATAATATTTTTATGAAACATTCATCAATATATGATTTATCCTTATTTTTATTGACATTGTTGTCTAGATATACATTTTTAACATTAGTTATAAAGGATTTTTGTTTTTGGTTTTTTTTTTTAAAAAAAAACCCTCTTACATTTCTTTTTAAAAGTAGAAAAATGAGATAAAATAAAGACAAAAAATTTTAAATAAGAAAAATACTAAAAATATTTATAAATAATAGCAAAATATCACCGTTTATTTAAGATAGACTACATAACTATCAGATAAACTTAGATAAGAATCTATTATGTCTACCACAAATAGAAAGTGAGATTTTACCCTAAATATAAATATTTTAATTTATTTTTCTATATTTTAAAAAAAAGAGATAAAATAAAATAACCGCCATTTTCTCCCAGCTGTTGGGGTGATTTGTCATGTTTATCTGGACTATTAAGCCCTTAACCCAAATGAGAAAAAAGACCGGCCAATTGTCATAGATAAGAACGAAGGGTGGGGGGGCTTTATCGTCATATCACTTCTCAGGAACGTTAGGACAAGGTGAGAAGAATTGGTATAGATTTTTGAAGCAAAATTCATTTTCAAGCTAACGTGTCTCTCTGTCTCTGCGTTGTGTTGGCGGTTTCGTGAGGGACATTTCCGCGTTACAATCTCAAATTTAGTTTTCTATTAATTCTTCAATTCAAACTTCTTCTTCTGCTGTTGCTTTGTTCGATTCGTTATTTTCCTTTTTTCACTACTTTGAATTTCTCGCCCAATCTCTGTTTTGTCTTCTTCGAAATTCGCCTTTTTTTTCGTCTTTTTTCTCTCATTTTCCTGCCATTTGGCCAAAAACAACCGAAGGGTCTTCACACTTTTCTCCTTCTCAACTCTTTTTGTTCTCTGTTTCAAGTTTCATGTATGGTGGTTGATTCAGAGTGGTGTGGGAGATGGGTTTTTTCAGCACTTTATTGGGAATTATTGGGTTTGGAATTGGAATTCCTCTTGGATTGGTTGTGGGGTTCTTCTTGTTCATCTATTCAAAGCCTGATGAAGTCAAGGTATAACCCAGATGGATTCTTTGCTTATTACCCACTTCTGATTTGCATACTCATTGTTTAATTCTCCCCTTTTTTTTACTTGCAATTTGGTGGTGCACTCAATGTGTTTGTTAATATGTTTCTTTGGCAACGTTTTTGAGGTTTTCAGTTTCAAGTTTTTTTTACTCGATTCCAATCGAGAATATTCTGACGTTTTGGGGTTGAGAATGTGAGAATGCTCTGTTTTTGATGTGTCATCAATGAATATTTTATACCCTTTTGTTTCTCCAATGCAGGATCCGATGATAAGGCCAATCTACGAATTAGATTCAGATGCTTTGGAAGAACTCATTCCTGAAATTCCACTGTGGGTTAAGCACCCTGATTTTGATCGGGTTGGAAAATTGTGGTGGTGTTTGTTTGTTTGTTGTTTCTGTCTTTCCTGTTTCTTGATTTCTAACACTGTCTGATAGTTTGCATAAATTACACAGGTAGACTGGTTGAACAAGTTTCTTGCAGCCATGTGGCCTTATCTTGATAAGGTGATTTCACATTTTACAATCACGTCCCCTTTTATGTTTTGCTCGTGTTTGTTAAACTTTGACATCAATTTCTTGAATGTACAGGCTATTTGTTGTCGAATAAGAGGAATGGCTAAACCAATGTTCGCTGTGTATATTGGCAAGTTTCAAATTCAATCTATTGAGTTTGAGAATTTAAGTCTCGGAACTCTTCCTCCCAAGCTTTATGGTTAGCCTAATCCGAATAAGCATCTTTATATCATGTTATATACGAACATTTCTATCTTTGGTGGAGTTTGTAGAATATATATATTATAGATAGCGTATGGTTCGATAGCGTTAAATCACTGAGTTTATTCTCTATGAATGGTTTTACTTCTTACACTAATTCATTCACATAATTAATATGATGAGAAATGGATGTCTTCATGGCTGAGATTCTAGCCATCATTTTACAGTATGCTTGGTGGAATGATGTTAACTAAGGTTAGGATATAAGAATTTTGAAAGAAAATTAATTCTCAAGGAGAGATAGCTGAGACTTGCATGTACTTCTGGCTGCTTAATTAAGGCACTCAAGTTCAACGAGTCGAAATATGTTTTGAATGATGAGTTGAAACTGTCTAATGTTGTAGGTATCAAAGTGCATGAGACCAATGAGAATGAAATAGTCATGGAAACTGCAATCAGATGGGCAGGGAACCCCAATATAGTATTGATGTTGAGACTCTTTTCATTACAAATAAGAATTCAGGTCAGAAGATCCAACAGAAAAAAATTGTATAAGAGGAATATTTATCCTTTTCCCCCTCTCCAAAAGGATTTGACAATCAATCTTCTTCTCAGTTAGTAGACCTGCAAATTTTCGTGGCACCACGGGTAGCCTTGAAGCCTCTAGTGCCTGCTTTTCCTTGTTTTTCCAAGATTGTTGTGTCTTTATTGGAGAAGGTATAATTATAAGGGCATATTATAAAACAGTATCTGTTAATTGATTGAGCTAGATTTAAGCTAAGTTCATACGTATATAATAGTTTTGTTTTGCTTTTTGTTTTTTGGGTTACATATCTCCAGCCACATGTAGATTTTGGCATGAAAATACAAGGAGGCGATATCATGTCCATACCCGGCCTCTCTCAATTTGTTCAGGTGCTGCACTGGACTACTGGTATATAATCATTTGTGAACTACTTTGCTTGGTCAATGAATGTTTACTTTGCATGGATGCATTTTTGAATCAGCTAACTCTTGCAACTGTAGGAGATTATCAGAAAACAAGTTTCAAATCTCTATCTTTGGCCCCATGTTTTTGAGATACCGATTCTTGATGCATCAGTGTAAGTTTCGATGAGATCGTATAGCCGATATTAGTCTTTGTTTATTGATTTCATTCAGTGTGTTGTATTCCAAAATATCAACAAACGGAGGCATCCTTGTAAGGTCATACAAGTTGGTCCTTATATGATTTACTTACCTAATAACCTCAATTTTTTGTGTAGAGCGGCAACGAAAAAGCCAGTGGGAATACTACACGTGAACGTCGTCAAGGCTTTAAAGCTTTCGAAGATGGACATATTGGGGACGTCAGATCCATATGTTAAACTCAGCATAAGTGGAGAGCGGCTACCGTCTAAGAAAACCACCATTAAGATGAATAACTTAAATCCAATTTGGAACGAGAAGTTTAAGCTTATTGTGAAGGATCCAGAATCTCAAGTTCTTCAGTTGCAAGTCTATGATTGGGACAAGGTTCTTCCCTTCCTCTACAATGCCATTGAGTTCCTGAAAGATGAATTAAATGTCCATAGGATACGCAAGAAACGTGTTAAGTTTCTCTTCTGAGAAATTTTTTTCCATTACAGGTTGGCGGACATGACAGGTTAGGAATGCAGTTAGTCCCCTTGAAAGTACTTACGCCCTATGAGAAGAAGGAACTAACGCTCGACTTACTGAAGAACACAAACATAAACGATCATCAAAACAAGAAACCGAGAGGACAACTTGTGGTCGAGTTGAAGTTTACGCCTTTCAGGGAAGAAAGCAGCAAGTTTAGTAGTCGATTAGATGGATGTCGGAGTATGGTAAGTCAAGACGAAAGAGATTTACATGATGATGTTGTAGGTGGAGCGGGGTTGTTATCGGTTAAAATCCAAGGAGCTACAAGTGTGGAGGGGAAACGGCATAGTAATCCTTATGCAGTAATGCACTTTAGAGGAGAAAAGAAGAAAACAAAGGTAAATCTCTTTTAACTCACAAGACTCCTTACTCTAGCTTTTCATATGCCAGACATAGTAATTGACAGCTAGTTAAAGATGTACTCGTTGTCGTCATCGTCTTCCTCTTATATTGGAACTATACTTTTCCTAGATGGTGAAGAAATGTCGTGACCCGGTTTGGAATGAAGATTTCCAGTTCATGCTTGAAGAGCCTCCATTAGAAGAGAAGATCCATATTGAGGTTAGGAGTAGGAGGAGCAGCATTTTCAGTTTCCTCTCAAAGGTAACATCACATCATATCACAAATTTGTTCCCTTCTTGCTTATGAATCGAATCGAAATTGTTCCAAAATGATCTTTTTCACAGGAATCATTGGGACATGTAGAGATTAATCTCGTCGATGTCGTGCACAATGGACGCATCAACACGAAGTATCATCTAATCAATTCGAGATATGGAATGATACATGTCGAGATACAGTGGACAGTGGCTTGATGGAAACAAAATGAATATTCATTCAATAGCTCCCCTGAGTTCCTCACTTGACTTGTTTTATATGTCTCTCCCAGTGGGGTTATGTGTGGACAAAACCAGAAAATGATGTCTGTTTCAATTCAAGCCACTATTCTCATTGTTCACATATAGAGGCTGTATTTAAAGCCATCACTGTCACAAATATGAAAATCCATGTAAGTTGGTTATTCTTGTTGATCATTATTGTCAAAGGTTCAAACCATCCTTTCAACTAATTTACTTTTGAAACATTCCAAATCTTGAAACCTTAACACGTGACTTTTTCCTTCTTTTAACTGTAAGAAGTTAATGATAAAAATTTGAAAAAATGAGAACTAACATCAACTTCGAAGTCAGAGGTTCGATCTTTCAAATTACACATTGTCAAAAAAAGAGAACAAAATTAATTTATAGTCTAGTTTCTATTTGGTGATTTCAAAATTTTACATATTTATTCTTTTAAGTTTTGAGTTTGATTTCAATTTAGTTTCTATGTTTCAAAATGTTATAATTTTACTCTTGAGATTTGAATTTTGTTTCAATTTGGTCTATAGGTTTCAAAATTTACACTTTCAACTTCGATTTTTCATTAAATACTCAATTTTCGTCTATGTTAACGTTTATTAATTAATTTAAAAGAATTAAAATTAATTATGTTTCACTTTTTTTCATCACTATCAAAATTAAATTTAAAATTTTACTTCATAATTATTTTAAATTAATTAACAAACATCAACCCTAGTGATTAAAAGTGAGTATTAAATGAAAAATCATGGTTAAAAGTGTGAATCTAAATATCTAGGACCAAACTGAGACAAAACTCAAATCTTGATGGTAAAAGTATAATATTCTCTTAATATATATATATATATAACATTTTGAAATCTAGGGATTGAATTGAAACTAAACTCAAAACTTAATACTAAATGTGTAATATTTTGAAATCTAACGACTAAATGGAGACTAAACTCAAAACTTGAGGATAAAAAAAAAAAAAAAAAAAAAAAATCTTATCTAAAAATAAATAAGAAGAAATTTGGGGAAAGAAGAGATTAATCACATTGGAAGTATGGGCCAACCCAACCCAATGAAAAAGCCCACTGGCCTCTACACTGAAATAGAATTCACTTGGTAGTGTATGGGCCAGCCCAAACATAATATTCCAATAAAAGATAGCCCAATTGCCTCCATTCTTAAATCACAAATTTGGTTATAGTTAGAATTTAGGGTTCTTTGGACAAATGACCAAAACATAATAGACTTTTTAAAAATGACCAACAGACTTTTTCTTTGAATAAATGGCCAAATCATTGTTTTAAAAATTTCAATAGGATTTATCAAATATAAAAAATACACTTGACAAAATATCTAACTAAAATACTAAAAAATTTAAAATTCAAATAAAAATAAATTAATCCCTCAAATCAAGGAAGACTAGTGATTTGTTTTAGTGAACAATATTTGAAAACAAATCCTAGAAACGACTTCTAAAATCAAGCAAAAAAAAATAGTTAGTAACAATAGATTAAAAAAAGTATCACCTAACATAAATTTGTAGATAAAAATTCCAAAAATTGTGAAAAGTATATATATCTAATTTTGGATGAAGTATATATATATATATATCAAATAAGATCTAATTTGGGATTTTCCATTATTAACCATATAAATACATTTTCTCTACAAACATATTTTGTGTTTTCTATTATATCCATAGCATCACCATGTATATCTCCAATTTGCAAAAAAAAAAAAAAAACTGAAATTTTGCTACACAAATACCTTGTACTAAAACTAACTAAAACTTTTATTAGACTTTTAACAAAGAAAAATACCTAAGACAATTTAAAATTTTATACCTAAGACAATTTAAAATTTTTATTAGACTTTTAACCACAAAAAATACCTAAGACCTAAGACAATTGAAAATCTTGAAGGGTTAAACATTGTAACAACTAAAAAAATACCTTCTAATAGCTAAAAAATAGCTAACCAAATGATCTAAATATGTACCTTACTAGATTGTATTATGCAAATACCTTGTATTAAAAACAATAAAATCCAACTTGAACTAGTACAAGGCATAGTTGAGGTCATTGAAGCACTAAACCTAATGACAACAAACTTGAAGAATTTGATGGTCTCGAATGTGAAAATACATGGATCCGATCATGATGGAGAAAGTGAAGGAAATACATTTGAATTATTCAAGGTAGATTTATTAAATACACTGTATTTGTGGTAATGCTTATCCATTATGTTTGTTCCTGAACTTGTGTGTGGTTTGAATCAAATAGGAGATCCCAACTTCACTGGGGAGTTGGATAAATTGGAGAGAGATCAGGAAGAAGGTCAAAAAGAAAAAGAAATTGATGATGGGGACACAAATGACAAACAATTACAATTTGGAAAGATGATAAGGATGATGATTAACCCCATATGTAACTTCATAGCAATAACTTTCATAAAGTTATATCGTTTGTTGTCATAACTACAATTACAATGTTGTTGAGATGAGCGACAGTGTCTTTGTTGCTGCATATATACCACGAAATAAGGGAATAATCTTGTTTAAAAAAAACAAATACCGAATATTTAATACACATTTAAATCATAACTAACCATTCTCAACTAAATCCCCCAAAATCCCATACAACAACTTAAATTCCACTATTGTGTTCCTAAAAATGTAGGAGACATGAAGGGGAGAGAAAGGATGGGCCTTATACCTCATAATTTTGGCCAAAGAAATGGTCAAAATTTGGTCATTCTATATCATTATTCTAGAATTTAATTCCTAAGAACTATTTACGAGAGTTTTATCAAACAATAGAAACTAGTTATGAAGGATTAAATTTCAATTTTTATAATTCTAAGGACAAAAATAGAGGGATCAAATTTATAATTAAATCTTAAATATATTAATCTTACAAATGTGAACAATGTTTCAAAAGTAATTTGGTTGTATACATTTCTATAGAGATAGAGATTAGGACTTGAGGTGAAACATTTGGGGCCCACATCATTGATGAATAGCTATGTGTTTGACTTTAAGGAAAGCAATGGCTTATAGCTGGTTTCTTTAATTCCTTTTCATGCAAGATTAGAAAGTAACATTGTATTTTCAGAGAGAATATATGGGATTTTTGTTTTTTTATTTTCTAAAAAAAAATCTAAAAAAGGAAAAAAGTTAAATAAATAATTGTAATAATGCCCTTTCACTTTTGTGTACTCCAATATCCTTTAAGTTTAGCTTCTTTATTATCACACCTCCAACAACTTAATTAATCATATTTATAATTGAAATTTATGCCTTCATCACCATCATTATTATCTCTTCTAACTAATTATGACCCCCAATTTAATTTTCATTTTTCTAAATTTGTTAAAAACTATCCCCTCTCTTAATTCTTATACAAGCAAATTTGACTTTTGTTTTTATACAATTAATTAGTTTGATTATTTCTTTTAATAAAAATTTAATTTCTGCAAGTTTGTTGATTTAGCATTATGAAATGAGTAGGTGATTACTTATAGAAAATTTATTATTTTTATCTTTTGCGTTATTTATATTTTAGTATTTATTATGAGATGTTTTCAAATATAAAAAAAATAAATTAAAATATTTATAAATATAAAAAAAATTCACTGTATATTTGTTTATTATTTATTAAATATTTTTCAACAATTATATCCTTTAAAATAAAGGTGATTTTTGAACTTCGTCAAACTTAATTCTTTTTTCTCTCGCTTTAGAAGAGTAGTAGGAACCATTCATTTTGGATATTTGAATTATGATATGTTTATAAGAGATGGTTATGGTGTTGACATGGAAGAAAAACATATAATATGAACAATAATCAAAGGACTTTAAATTATTATTTACGTTACTATATATTTATTATTTAATAATTCTATATGGAAACTTTAATGTTTTTTATTTATATTTTTTAGATCATATAATGTAGCAAAATTTAAAATTCGAAATATCAAGATTCTGATTTTATGAAAATATTGATAAAAATATCAATATCGATAAAAAATTTGAAAAAATTTATGAAACTCGATGGAAATTGTTACAATTAGTAAATGAAACTTTGATTGTGACTGAATTATACTATAATTGACAATTTTTTATTATCATTTCTATTAAGTAAGAGAACATTTATATGTATATCGTAAACTATTTGTGCAAATTTTGATGCGAGAACAGAAATTTAAAAAAGAAATGGAAAAATAATTACAAAATGATATCAAATATTGAAAATTAATTGTAAAAATTAAAGGGCATGAAATATTTGCATATAAAATCATTGTAAATTGTTTATTATAAAAGGAAGTAGATAAAAAAAATGAAAAATCATAATATTAAATTAACAAAATTAACATAATAAAGATAGAAAAAATCATAATATTAAACATAAAGGAATGTAAAAAACATAACACAACATAATGGAAAAGAAAGAACAAAAAAAAAAAAATTCTAGAAATAGATAAAACTTGAGAGAAAATGAGAAGAATGTTAGAGAACTCACATCAATTCAAGTTTAAGGTGAAATGATGTGAAAATTCAATGAAAAAAGATTTGAATGAAAGTATGTGGTTTCTTGAAAATAAATAAATAAATAAAATTATAGTAAAAAAGAAGAAAAAAACTTCTATAGTGAAAAAAACTTCTATAGTGCTAATATAACAAATTGCTAAAAAACCGAAATTTCGATGAAATATCGAAATATCAATGGAAATTTCGAGTCTATCGAAATCTGAAAATTTTGATCGAAATTTTGAACTTTCAACCAAAATTTTAAATTATGACGGTATCTTTGTCTTGATTATTATGATTAATTATATGTTATGAGGTTCTCTAAAGCCTTGAAATTAGTTAGAACCATGTTATGAGGTTACTATAAACCGATTAGTAAATTTTAGACTTTATCTTTCATATCAAGTTCAACTACAAGTTTCTTAAACTTTTGCTAATCACATCTTGAGTTATATGTCAAGAATTTGTAAGTATGATTGATCATCACATCTTATATTAGGCCAACAAATTCATTTCTCTTGTCTCTTGAAAGCTTCGATCTTAAAGCACTATGTGTCATCTAATAACCTAAGCCTTAGAGTAGAGATCAAGTCGAGTTGGGTTTTTTTTTTTCTTGTAATATATGAGATAGGAGAATCAAACATCTGACCTTAAATTGATAGTGCAAATGTTGTGCCATTTGATCTTTGCTCATTTGGCAAGTTGAAAGTTCTAGTGTTCCAAATATTAGAAGTTCATATATCATTAAAAGGGTTCCTAATTTCAATTCTCTAAGATTTTCATATTAACAAATATTGGCACTTGAATCTTGCACTCGTTTGTCGACATTGCAGACCCTTCATGAGCTTGATTTCTGGCTCACTTCTCTTGAATTGATCTCGCTTTTTGAACTGACCTAAATAATAGATTCTTGTATCAGTATGGTGCCAAGCCTACCAACTACCATAATACTCCAATGTCTAAGTTACCATGGAGAGTGTATAGTTCAATTAAGCAGGGTCAGGGTACTCCTTTGGAGATTACGTACTCTTTTCCTTTGGGGTTGTTGAATGAAGTAAACTATAATATCAGACTTCTAACAGTCACTCATGGTTAAGTGTAACTCTAGCAATGTTTAGGATTTTTTAATTTTCAGCACTTGAGGTTTAAGGGTATCTGATCGGGTGCAACTTGATTGTTTTTCGATTGGTATATATTTATCAACTCGACTGCTTGGCCCAAAATTTGAGGCTTTAGTTTTTTCCTTTTGAGACGTGCACTTCTCTATGCCACTTTTCTATTCTATTTAGACTTTGGCCTGTCTGTAAACTTTGAACCTTACCTTGAGCAACCCTCAAAAGTAGCATATACCCTCTTTTCCATTCTAAATAGTTATTTCCTACTTTTCGTTTTCTTTTTGCACAAATTCACTGGACAATTAATTAATAAACACACAATAATAATAATAATAAACACCATAAAAAGAAATACTAATTAAGGCAAAATACTTTTGAATTTTTTGTTTATACACCAATGAGTATCCTTTTGAATAGGGTATTGACTTTTATGCATCACACTGATCACTGATGTTGCTAAATATGTATTAATTAATATATAGAGTTTAAATTGATGCAAAAAATTATATTATTTTGATGTGAAAATCCAGAGTGCAAACCATCAACTCATCAAAATATATATGGAAGTGACGTTGAGTTTCAAACTTTAAAGTTTTGTAAGTGTATATCAATTTACATCATTTATCATGTTCTATTTGGATAATCAGCGTGTAGAACTTATAATTGATAACCCTAACTTTCATCAGTAAATCAATTTTGAACTTTCAATTAAGATTTCTTTTGAAAATTATCCACATATCAATATTCTAATAGTCAATTTTATTAATTTGCATTTGAATAAATCTTCACACGTGTTGAATGCATTGACGATTTCAAATGTAATCTCAATAAATGGTCTAAACCGATTCACTTATAACAGTTTAAAAGTTTAATTGAAACAATAATATGTTTTGTATGATAATTTTCTAATTAAGTCTAAAGAAGTGTATTAATTGATATACTTACAAAAATTTATGGTTTAAATGTTTAAGAGTATAAATTGAAATTTTCCTAAAACTAAAGTCGAACCATAGACATTTAAACATGCAATTTAGTCATAATATTATAATATGAAAAGGCATACATAATATATTGAATTTAATAAAAAGAGATTACTTTAAACCCTACCATCATGAAATTTTCAATCTCATGATGATTAAAGAAGAGATTATATACACTTAATACACAAAGTCATGAATCATAATGTCATACTTAATTAAAGTGAATAATAAATCCAGCCTATTAATCTGACAATATTATTACTCATCAAAAAATAATTAAGTTTTATATCTAAGACCCAAATTAAATCAAAGTCTCTCTATACTTTAGTAACAACATCATCAAATTAAATATACATCTAACTCAACATGCATGAAGTGACCCATTTTTTTATTTCAAACAAATTTCTAACTTTTTTTCACAAATAAATACCACAAAAGCAAAGACATTTGAAAGTGGGAAAATCAAAATATACACAATTCCCCTCAATAAATAAATAAATAAATAATACATCTCCTTCCTTCTTCAAGAGGGCAAATATATGAGTTTCATGTGAATAAGCTTTTAAATTGGATTCACTAAAAAAAAAAAAAAAAAAATCAGACATGTCTCCAAGGGAAAGATGACAAATATTTATTCTCTCCTTTCAAATTTTTTTATTATTATTTTATTTAAAATATCAATTTGGCATCTATGTTTAAAGTTTGTTGAGTCCTTGTACTTTCAAATATTCAATTTTAGTTCTAATACTTTTAACAACTTTTAAATTTTGTCCCTACTGCTTGTTATTGTTGATTTTTATTTTTATTTTTTTTAGAAAAAATACATTTTTGGTCCCTAGGTTTTGGATCTAAATTCTATTTAGTCCACAGATTTCAAAATATTATACATTTAGTACTTAAGAGTTTGATTTTAATTTAGTCTCAAGATTTCAAACTGCTACAATTTTACCTATGAATTTTGCTTCAATTTAGTCCATATATCTCGAGGTTTATACTTTTAACCTCAAATTATCACTAAATACTCACTTTCCGTCTTTTTGAGTTATTTATGTTAAAAATTAAAAATCGTTAAAAGAATTCTAATTAATTAAGTTTCACTATTTTTTATAACTTTTAAAATTAAATTTTAAATTTCACTTCTAATTATTTTTAGTTAATTAATAGAAATTGACGTCAATGATTGAAAGTAAGTATTTAATGAAAAATTGAGGTTAAAAATGTAAAATCTTGAAATCCATGGACCAAAATGAAACAAAATTCAAATCTCAAGAGTAAAAATGTAACTCTTTGAAACTTAGAAACTAAATTGAAACAAAACTCAAAATTTAAGGACCAAACGTGTAACATTTTAAAACCTAATGACCAAAATAGAAATTAGAGCCAAACCTAGGGACCAAAAAGGTACTATTCCTTTTTTTATTATTATTATCAACATCTTCACTATAAATTTGAATACATATCCACTTAAAATATTCGAAATTCAATACAAATTTACTTTGAGGGACTGCCAGAAAATGAACATAATTCAACTGGCATAATGTTTGTACTATCAACCTCGAAGTCAAAGATTTGATCATCTACCCCACATACCATAAGAAAAAATTGAAGGACTAAATTAAGATTTACTAAAAATATATAGACTAAAATTAAATATTTAAAATACAGAAACTAAAATTGAATAAAATTCGGTCTCAACATTATAAATAATTAGTACATACCAATAGTTATTGGGATATAGTGGTGTTAACCAAATATATTGGCATTATGAAACACCCAAGTGGGGAGCACCATAAGGAGGAGAGGTATCATCATACATAAATGAATATTTAAAGAGAGAGTTTTGAGCTTTCCCGTTGACTTTTTGCCCTACAAAGTCTCTCTCCCATTTGTATAGGTTAGTTGTAAAGGGAATCCAATTCCCCTCTAACTCTCTCTCACTTAACCTTTCACTTTCATCTTAGAATCTTTTCCTTTTCCTTGTAGTTTTCCACTCATATTTCCATCTTTTGTTACCACATTTCGAGTCGGATCGAGAATTCTTTATATAAAGAAACAAAACGTTTCAGTTCTAATAGGAAGATTTAAACGAATAAATTATTCTAAAAAATTGTAAAAGTTCAATTTTTTTTTATACGAGATAATATCGTATCCAGAAAAGGATACAGTATATGTCTCGTTTTTTCTTTCTACGTTCGATCCTGTTCTCTTTATAGCGACTTAGATTATAGGGGTAGTATGGTAAAAAGATGCATGTGGCACTCAAAAGGGAGAGATTAGGGCAGGGGAAATGCAGAGGTGTGTTTGGTTCCTTATTGATGTTGTTTTGTGGGGGAGAGGGAATAACTTTTGGGCATGCTAAAAAGATAGGGCATTTTCTACCCCCCTTTTTATTTTGTTTTCTCTTTTTAAATTTTTTTATTTTTTTTGCCCTCTCCTTTTTCTTTTGTAAAAAGGTTGTCTTTTTGAAGAGAGTAAAGTTTAGTGGAAATATATAGAATTTTTTTCCACCCCATTTCTCATTGCTTTCCCTTAACTATTTGTGCCTTCATTCATATCCATTATTTCTCTCTCTACTTGTACCTTTCTTTCATTTGTGCCATTAATGTACTAAAAAAATAATTATGATTATAGTATATAAAATTTTTTATTTAGTTACTACATACTTTCAAATGGAAATTTAATTTGATTTATGTATATGGAATAAATCTTAAATTTAGTGTAAAGTTGATTTTGGTTGGATGTATGATAAAATAATAATAGTAACAATAATTTTATTTAAGAAAAGACGGTGTCAATATGTTTCAAAATTTATATAGAAAAAGTTAACAAAGAGACTTGAAAAGTTTAACAATAAACTAATTTTAAAATTTATCGAAAGTACATAATAAAATTTAGACATTTAAGAACATAGACTAAATCAAAATGAGAATAATTCAACTAACATAAAATTTGTACTATCAACTTCGAAGTCAGATGTTTGTTTCTCCTTATTTACCTAATAATAATATATAGACTAAATGATATTTATTAAAGTGAGTATGACTTAATGGTTATTAGTACACATTTTTTTATAAAAAAAATCGAGATTCATATCTCCATATCTCATTTGTTGTATTAAAGAGAAAAAAAAAAGTAAAATATTATTTTAACATGATAGGTATGATTCTCTAGTAGACCAATGCAGAGCCAAAGATTTTGAAAAATTGCAAAGAAATTCCACTATCCAATAATATATATTCAAAACTTCTATTTGGTTGACATTATAGAGAGAGAGAGACTTCAATACAATTCAAATAAAGATGATTTGGAAGTGCATGCAGCTGTTTTTAAATTATTCCAAAAGAGAATAATTAAGTTTTTGATTTATGTTATGCCTTTGGACCCCAACCAATAACAAATATGTCTTTGGGGTACTCAACTATTTTTCCTATGAAGATAATATTTAGGTGTAATTCAGACTTCACTCATTTTTATATATGCTTTTAATCATCAATGAAAAGAATATTAAAAAAAAATTTAAAAAAAATTTGTCACATGATGACTTGTGATTGAACACTCGAATAAACAGCAAAAAATAAGTACTATGCGCTTTTTTTTTAATGGTCCATTTTCATTTTTGGACACTCTCAATATATATATTCTCAACTTACACTTTTGCATTTGTTCTCAAAAACATATCATACCCTTTTATTCTCAAAAACTTATATTCTATGAATAAATGTTTCTAAAATGACCAAATCCATGTATAGATTACTATATGCACATAACTATTACTAATCTAACCCTATCCTTTTAAGTTTGTGTTTTATAGATACTTAAACTTTAAAAATTGTAATAAATTTTAAAAATTTTAATTATGTATGTTAAATAGGTTATTCAACTTTAATTTTCCATCTAATAGATTTTGAACATTTGTAAGAAAGTACTTTCCATATTTGACCTACTTTAAAAGTCAAGAATTTATTAGACATAAAATTGAAAAGTTAATTGAAATCATATAAAACACCATATTCAATTTTGTATCGAATTTTAATAGATCTATGCTTTCTTTCTTTTTTTTTTTTTTTTTTTTTGAAAGGTTGAATATCACAAATAACTTACTAGAATACTCGTATGCAAAAATGAAAGCTTAGGTCCTTTTTCAACCATTTGGTTTGTAGTTTGTTTTTTCTTTAAAAAAAAAAATAAGTCTATGGGCACTATTAGGGGTGTTTGTGAGTTGAGTTGAGTTAAAACACTTTTTAGACCCAATCCCACTCATTCGGGTTGTAAATTTCTTCAATCCAAACAACTCGTATTAAACAATGAACCTAACTCAACCCAATCATGAAATATTTGAGTTGGATTGGTTCGGATTACTCGGGTTATTATTTAAATTTTTGTCTTAAAAATAAGTAACACGTTAATATGTAAAAGAACTTATTTAATTATTTTCACAAATTGAAATAAGATTAGCAAATCAATTTTAATTATTATGAAAACTTATTTCCATAGTGTTTTTTTTTTTAATTTTAAATAAGTGGTAGACAATAAATATTATATGAAAAACCCTGAAATTAAGTAAAATTGAATATNTGGAAAGTTTTTTTTTAAAAAAAAACATACTTTTTAATATTAATAATAAGTTCGGGTTGGCTTAAGTTATTTTTGTGAACCTATGAACCAATCTAATCCATAAAGTTTTGATTATTTGAAACCCAACCCAACCCAAATGTATTAATAACTCAACTCGAATGGTACGAGTTGGATTGCATTGATCGAGTTTTTCAGGTTATCAGGTTTTTTGAACATTCCTTAGATACTACTTCTACCTCCAAATTTATTCATTTGTAGTTTCTTTCCAATGGTTTAGTTCAAGTCAAAATTTGAAAAATAAAAAAGTAGCTTTTAAAAACTCGTTTTTGTTTTCGAAATTTGGTTAAGAATTCAACCATTATACTTAAAAAAATATGTAAACCATTATAAAAAAAAAATAGACTTAATTTTCAAAAACAAAAAACAAAAAACGAAATAGTTACTAATAATGTCTTAAAAATCTATTTATATTTTCCAAAGCTCATATACATATTATAGACTTTAAAAAGTTTTTTTTAAAAATATATGTAAATGGCATATTTGCGATCATACACTATTGGTTTTATTTTTATTGTTATTTTCACCATATGAGAGTCCGACATTAAAAGTAATACATAGTTAAGCGATTATGACACTTATCAAATTACTATATTTAATTGACCATATTCCCTTCCCTGTCTCTCATAGCTTTTATTTTTATTATTTTAATTATTTCCTTCACTTCATCAAATTGATTCATGCCCTTATAAAACTTTTATTTGATTCTCCATATTTTAATTAAATTTTAGTAATAATCCACCTATTACTGAGAATATTATTTATTTTAATAAATTTTTAAATACCATTATGCTAATCTATCCACATCATTTTCAAAAATCAATTGCATAATTACCTAGTTTTAGGGTAGCGTTTTCTTTTTTCCTAACAAAAGTAACAAAACAACATTATTAATAGTAGAAATAATTGGTCAAATTTAATAAAATATAATATATAATTGACACTAATGGGGAAGAAAAGAAAAGCTAAGAAAAGAAAAGCTAAGCATACTAATTTAACTATAATAAAAATGATAATAATTAAAGTAGATTAGTCACTGTCAAAAAAAAAAAAATCATGAAAATGAATATAGTTAAAATTTTCTCATAACAAAGTTAGGGAAATGAACACAGTCAATTAGATTTTAAAATACATTTGCAAACAAAATCATCAGTAGCAATATAATGAATTAGGGGAGCTTTTTAAATAAAAAAACCAAACTCTTTGTTATGTTTTAATTTATATATGAGTTGTTGAATAAATAAAGGCTATATACTTTCAAATTTGTTCAAATTTCACCATTTTTAATCTCTATTTTTAATAAATATTAAATTGAATTTCCAAAATTTTTATTATATATTTTAACATTTTAACATTAGAAACATATTTACATGTGAGAATTATTATTGTTAATATTATTGAATCGATGATAAAAATTAACATCAAAGGACTAAATTTAGAAATCATTAAAAATATGAGAATAAAATTTATGATATAGAGATAAAAATGGTATTTTGACCATAAATTAATAATTAATGGTCAAAGTTTTCAACTGCATGCATATATAGAAAAAATGATTTTTTAAATAATAATAATTAATCAAAACCCTACTATGTTCTTGAAAGTTCAAAACCCATCATCCCAAGGCTATCATCCAAATCTAAAGACTTTTAAAAGCTTATTATTAAAGAGGAGACACATTCAATGAGAGTTTTTTTATTTGGTGGATATCCAAATAAATAAATTCTACTGTTTTCTTTATTTATTGCTCCACTATTTTTGTATTATTAATGTTGGAGATTTTATATTGTAATTGATTGGGTTTTTTTTTTCCTTTTTTATGATAACTGTTCTCTATAGATTGTTGTTTTCAGAAGTAAAAAACAATAGGAGACTGCCATTGATTTTTTTTTTTTTGGAAAAAAAGTTAATTCTCTTTTAACTTCCTACTTTCAAGAAAGCAAGAATATAACATGATAAATAGAGAAATGTTGTAAAATTGAGAAGCACAACGGATATAAAGAAAATATAATATAATAATATATAAATATAATAAAATAACTAGAATTATGAAAATTGAATGAAAATTTGAAGTGTATTTCTCACCAACATGTGTGATTTTAAGATCCACCGAACACCACTATTTATAGGCGAAATGACAAGTAGGATGTGGTCTTACATAGACACCAAACATGAATAGACAAGGCACATGGACAACATAAAGATTGACACATGGCTTTTAAGACCCTAAGAAATTGGCATCTATATATGATATTTATAATACTCCCCCTTAGATGTCCATATATATATATATATATGTGAAATATGTCTCGTTAAAATTTACTAAAAAAATCCAATGGAAAAAAACCTTAGTGAAGGAAAAAGATTATATATATTCCTAAAAAAATACAATATATTTACTCCCCTCTAGAAAACATCACTTAAGATTTTTGAGTCGCCACATTCTAATGTTTTGCACCAATTTTTCAAAAGTTACGGTTGATAATGTCTTTGTAAATAAGTCTATTAGGTTATCCTTCGACAAATTCGTTGTAAAGTGATTTTGTCATTTTCTTCAATATCATGCCTTTTTCAACTCGAATTTTTCAACAAAAACTCAACTAATGTATGCTCAATTTCCACTTCAATCTTCTCTATTTATTGCAAGACAATCATGCAATGGAGAAGCATGCATGAAGTGTAGTTCATACTTGGAGCATTAAAGCTAAATTCAAGTGGGTTTCATGTGAGCTACTTGTTTATGAAAGTGGAGTTTTCCAACTTTTCATTTTCCAATCTTTTTCAAATTTGTGTTTTATAAATTGATTTCTAAAATCAATATAGTTTTCAAAAATAAAACTTTATTATTTTTACAAAATTAATTAATTTTCTAATAAAATTAATAATAAATAAATAATTTAATAATTTAATAAATTTTAATTAATTTAATATCAAATATTAAATTAATTTTACACAAATTCCATCTTCATGAATTTAATATTTAAATAATATTTAAATATTAATTAATTATCCAATTCCATTTAATTCCAAAATTAAACGCGTAATTATATCTTATATAATTACTAATTCCCTTAGTTCTAATTTAAATTAACTTATCACGTTACTCTAAGGCTAATCCATTTACGAGCTAGTAGGGGACCTTGTAGACCTACAGATCATGGGCTCCAACGATCCGAGATTAATTGACTAAACTCTTTACACCCAATTAACCCCCATTCGCTAACTAATGAGTCACTCCACTAAAACCTCAGGTTGTTCATAATAACGGCTGGGTCAAATGTTTGTTTTACCCTCGAGATTACATCTTGCTCTTTAAGTCCCACTGATTCTCTAATGAACAATTTGTTTGTGATCCAATCACCAAACTGAGTCCCTCTCGGGCCAATGAGAGGGTGGGGCCCTTGTTCAAGACTCGAAGTTAGTACTTAAGAGAACAACCTCTCTACTATCTTGAAAGCGGGTAGGAGTGAATTTCATCTTGTACCCTACGTCTCAGTCTATCTACCTGGTCTTACCCCTGAAATGGGGGACTTATTGAACCAGCGTTGTTGAGTCAACCCTCACCCATGCAAATTTAAGGATGATTCTGAATAAATAGAAGTTCATAGTTAGCTAAAGATTAAGGTCAAGTTACCTAGGTCGTCGCTTTGAAATAGTTAGTCTTAAACAGTAAACAATATTATAAATAAGAGTGACTGATTTCGTGGTTTGATCTTGTACAAAACTTATTGCACAGGACGCCTCCACTTCTCATGTCATAACATGTATGAATTAGGATTACATCATCTGTAACACTTTACAACTATTTGTAACAACTACAGAATGAGCCGCATCCAATAATGTTACCAGAATAAGGCACCCAACCTCATTCATATACTATAGATCATAGTTTATAGGATTTATTTCTAAAACGAAATAAGCAATACATATTTTCAATAACATCTTATTGAATTTTCAGAATAAGTTTTATTGTTTACAAACCACTAGTTTTAGGACATAAAACCCAATACTTTAAAACTTAGAAGATCTCTTTGATTGACTAGAGAACAATGTATTTTCAATTGTAAATTTTGTCCCTCTAGGCAAAATAATATTTGCTTTTCCAAAACCTTCGATCAAGTTTGCAGAACTTGATATTGTATTTACCTTTTCTTTTAGTATTGTCAATTTTGAAAAGTATTTTTTATTTGTAAGTATTGTATATGTAGTTGCAGTGTCTGCTAGACATAGATCTTCTTTGCTCATTTTTGAATCACCCAACATATGAAAATGATCTATATTTCTTCATTAAAATAAAATAATTACAATAAGAAAAACAACATTTAAATTATACAAAAGTTACTAAAAAAACATGAAGATAGATAAAAGAAAACAATAAAATTAAGTCAATACATTCTCAAAGTCAAAAGAAACACTTGAAGTTTCATCAAATGTGTCAATCTTCTCTTCGGGAGATTAAAAAAAATCCGTCACATCCAAATTTTTCATATGGGATGGGTCAAATATGTCATTATCCCAAATTTTGCTTCCACGTTTTTCTCTTTTTCCTTTAGAGAGGCTTGATGGAGGTCAACTAAGTGTTTTGACGAACGACAGGTACATGACCAATGCTCAAACATTCGACATCGGAAGTATTTATTTTCAACACTCTTTGAATTGTGGAGTTTTTCCTTTGTGATAATCATTTTATGTGGTTATTTTGAAATTTGAATAATTAGAACAACCACCACGAAAATAATAATTATTTCTTCTTCTGCCACGGTCATGACCTCGACTACGATTGTTAACATTCACAACATTCACTTAAGGAAATAATGTTGTTCCACACGGGGACGGGGCTCTGCAGAGCCCCGTCTCAAAAGGGGCAGGGATTTCCCAATTAGGCGGGGAATGGGGAAGGGAGTGAGGGAAAAAAAAATTCCCGTGAGCTAAACGGGGACGTCCCCGACCTCGACCCTAGCCTTGCCCCGTTCCCCGTCCCCGCTCGCCTCGATTAGCTTTTACATATTTATTTAGTATAGTTATCTAATGTTATGTTATTATTATTATATAAATATTACATTTAAATTTCAAATTTGATTATCCCATGGGGAATCCCCACCCCGATCCTCGTGAGAAATTTCAAGGGGATGGAAAATGAAATGGGGAGCATCCCCGACCCTACCCTGCCCCGTGGACATCTCTAGTTCCAGTTGATCGAGATTCGTGATTCTTCATCAATAACTCGTTATTTTGTTCGGCCACGAGAAGACATGAAATTAGTTCAGAATATTGTTTAAAACCTTTCTCTCAATATTGTTGCTGCAGGAGCGTATTTGAGACATGAATAGTAGAAAATATATTCTCTAACATATTAACATAAGTAATTTTCTCTTCGCATAACAAAAATTTTGAACTGATTTTAAATAATGCGGAATTGTAATCACTTACTGATTTAAAATATTGTAGCCTTAAATGCATCCACTCATAACGAGTTTTAGGAAGAGTAACTGTTTTTTGATGATCATACTTTTGTTTCAAATTTTTTCACAAGATACGAAGATCTTTTATTGTAAAATGCTCCATTTATAATCCCTCGTGGAGATGATGATGAAAGAAAATCACAACTTTTGTTTGGACTTGATTGGATGTCGTATTTTCTTATTTAATTTTTTCTCCCAAGTTCATAGCATCCAGGTGAATCTTGGCATCGAACACCCATGACAAATAATTATTGCCACTAATGTCAAAGACTGAGAATTCTAATTTTGTAATGTTTGTTCATGGCAACACTATCATAAAATATTGTATTTATAATATAAATTTAATATGTACTAAATATGCAAAATAACATTTAATTTATTAATTATAATAAAGAAGAAAAAACCGACCTACCTTTAGGATCTACCTTCAACGATGGAAGCAATAAGAGCTCGTGCTGATAACGTGTTGTAAAATTGAGGAGCACAACAAATATGGAGAAAATATAATATAATATAATAATAATAATAATAAATAAATAAATAAATAAATAAAATAAAATAACTAAAATTATAAAAAAAAAATTAATAAATGAAAATTTAGTGAAAATTTAAAGTAGATTTTTCATCAATGTGTGTGATTTTAAGATTCACCAAATGTAACTATTTATAGGCAAAGTAAGTGACAAGTAGGATGTGGTTTTATATGGATACCAAACATGCTACAAGACACGTGAACAATATCAAGATTGACACATGGCTTTGAGAACCTTAAACAATTTATTTTTATAATATTTATAATAGAAAAGATATAAAACCTATAAGTTATGCATATATTTTTGTTCCTTTTGTAATTCAATTAGTTTGACTTGACTAAAGTGTGTTGAGACTTATTATTTGAGAATTGTTTTCAAAGATTTGAAAATGACATCTTTCATTTAGACAAAATAATAATGACCAGTGTGCACATGTTTGGATACGTATTTTCTTTGAAATTTATTTTTCAAACCAAAAACTAAACTAAACATATTTTAATTTTAAAAAAATAAATAACACTAACACATATAGTATCTCACATTTAAATCAATATATAATATTAGAAAAATATTGTATATGTATTAATATATTATAAACAATAATAATGAACAAGCTTGTATTTGGAGTGGGGTCGAGAATGGGCGGGAATCCCCTCTCTATCTTCGACTGGTGATCCAAACTAAAATCCTGGTTTAACTTTTGTATTTGGTCTCAATCTAAGGATTCTCTATAAAATTTGTTTGCCCTCCCTTATTGATATTAAATGAGTATCATAATTCATCTATCTCTTAATCTTTTAGTCGATTTTTATTTTTAAATGATGGGGTTTTATAGCAAATGAATTAAAATCTTCTTAATTCTTATTCTCTTAATTTAGAACAATACTTCAATTAAGATATTTATCTAACGATTTCTTTAAGATAAGTTTTTTTTATTCATTATTAACTTAATTTAGGATTTTGTGTTATTTGTATCTACATCGTATTGGTGAAAAAATTAATTAGGAAGGTCAAAAGAGACTAGTAACTACCATGAATGGACCTATTAGCAAAGTTACATGTGAGGAAAAAATGCATAATGATTTTCGGGAAAAAAACAAAAGAGTCAAACCATTATAATACTTAAGATATTAAAAGTTTACAAGTTATATTAAAAATAAATAGATACATTTGAAAGAAAAATACTTACAAATACACACTTAACTTGTTGAGAAAAAAAATCTCTTCTATTACATTTAGATCTCTTATTGCAGGGGCGAGCGTGCACGTGTATATATATATATATTTGAATACTATTTTAGTCCCTATATTTTTTGTTTTGTTCATTTTGGTCCCTATACTTTAAAAATGTTCATTTGGTCATTATACTTTCAATTTTGGTTTATTTTGGTACTTAAACTTTCGGTAAAGTGACAATTTTTATCCTTTAAAAGTAAAAATGAAGGGACCAAAAGGACAACTTTTTAAAAGTATAAGAATTAAAATGAACCAAAATTAAAAATACGAAGACTAAAATGAACAATTTTAAAGTATAGAGATAAAAATGAACCAACGTTGGATGTATATGGACCAAAATGAACCATTTGAAAGTATAAGGATCAAAATAAACAAAAACCTAAAGTATAAGGACTAAAGCAATATTTAAACCATATATCTTTAATTTGAAGAGTTATTTACTTATGGAGTCTATATCGTAAATAGTTAGTAAGTCAAGAAATCAGTGAATTAAAAACTCTTTGAACTAAATAAGAAATGGAATTAACAACTTTACTTTTGTTTGATGTCAAAATATTACAAGATAATTTAATTGTTAGTGTATGAGATTAATCGAAATGTATATAAACATTTTACGGGCGACAAATAAAAGTAGGTTAAATAAATAAAAGAAGAAGAAAAAAAAAAAAGCAATAATGAAAAAAGAGGGAGAAATCCAGCTCAATGTGATAAGATAGGGGGGTGAAATTGTCACAAAATGTCAAACTAAGGGTTGACATGGGAATCACAATCCTGCTGACTGCTGCATGTCACGTGATGATGTGCACGTGTGCCATCCTCAGTCTCATCATCATTATTATCTGCAAAAAGCTATTTTTTCTTAAAACAAAAAAACAATAATCCACATTTAATAAATTAAACACACACACATCATTATACTAACAAACATTAATCTTTTTTGTATTTGTCGTTTCACATTCTTATTCTTAATTCATTTTCAAATCTAATCAACCAAATCCAGTTGTATTTGACTTTTGCAATTTTATTTGAAGTTGAATGTTGAAATTTCTAATCAAAAGAATAAAAATATCTTAGATGTTTTCAATATAATTTCAGTGAGTTAAATAGTAATCATCATTTCAAATCCTTAAATTTTCAAAGAAACAAAAAGTTTCTAACAAATTTAGTGATTTGGGAGAAGTTTCATAGTATATATATATATATTTAATTATTTAACTTTAGAGTTAATAATTAAATATATGACAACATTGGTAAGGAATTATGAATATAAAAAAATCTATCATTGATTGACTCTTATTAGCGACATAGTTTATCATTGATAGACTTCAAGAGTTAGATCTAAATTTTGTTATATGGATAAATTTGTTTGCATTGTGTTATATTTACTAATATTTTCAATCTGATTGATATATTTGTAATTGCTTTTAAAAAATAGTATAGGTCCATTAACAATAAAAAAATATATTATATACACAAATGTCTAATGTAAACAAAGAATAAAGGTAGTATAGTATTTGTATAGTACAAGAAAATTTTGTAGTGATTTGGCCTAAAATCAAATTGGGAGTATAATGAAAATGATGCATTTTGACTCCATTTGTTGAACAATGATTTATAATGATGATGGATTATGAGGGCCACATGCCATTGATTAACCCTTTGTCATGCAATGGGTGGATTTGTAGTGATTGATGTGGGAGGTGAGTGAAGAGTTTTTTTCCCCTCTATTTTTCCATTTTCAAAATGCATTATTATGAACTTTGGTAGAAAGAGATTTTGGCACAATCCACTAGAACCCCATTTGAGAACCCATTCATATCTTATAGTCAAAGAGCTATAGATATGCTTTTAGGAAGAGAAAGAGAGAGTGTGTATGAGAGATTGGACAGCCAACCACTAACCCCAACAAAAAAAAAAAAAGTTTTTTTTTAAGCATAGTTAAGCCCATTTGCAAAAGGTGAAAAAAGAGCTAAAAAGGGTATCTTGCTATAAACAAAGAGCATGGTATCACATAAAGCTAGAGACTAGAGAGAGGATTAAGATTAACATGAATATGAATATGATATTACATAGGGATAATTACAAATATAACAATCGGTAAAGTATTAAGTATATAGCATAACGTAAAAGAATTTAAAGACATAACAAAATTTATAATAGTGATAGACTCCATCCTTACGTTTTTAGGAGTCTTAGAGTCTATTAGTGATAGTTTATCACTAATAGCTTTTGCTATCTTTATATTTATTTAAAGATGTTGCTATACACCTAATTATTAGTACTAAAAGTATCATTCATTGTAATTGATCTTATAATATATTTCTATATTTTTTTTTTTTTTTGTCAATTAGTGCATGATTTGCTAAGCTCTTTTTGAATGAAGCGATAAGATTTGAAATCTCTAGTCTATGTGTTCATCTCCATATATTCAAGGCCAAACAACCAATTAGGAGTGGTTGTTCTGTTTGGAATTACAGAATTTGTGCAGCATATTTTTATCCAATTTGACACTAAAAAAATTGTAAAATTTGAAAATGTTTGTTCTTTAATATTGGAGCAAGAATTTTGGATTGAGACAAAAGAGAATATAATCTTCTGTTTTTTTTAACACAATAATTTAGGGTTCAGAACATTTGGTTGATGGGTCATTTCATTTCAATGGCTGTTCAGAAAATTAAAAGGGATCTTCTGGGAGAATAGTTCTAAAACTTTTAACTCAACCCACTATCTATGGTTTTGCCAATAGATTTGTCAACTCTTATAGTGTTTTTCTTAAAAATTATTATTCATTTCTTCTTTTGGAAAATTTAAATTATATCCAATTTACATTTGAAGTAAATAAATAAAGATTAAAGGTTGGACTTTTTTAATTTGGATGTATTCCTCTTGTTTTTTATTGGTACAATTGTAATGTGGGTTGGATTTTCAATTTTGAATTAAAGAATTGAAATTGGGTTTGGGGAAAAGGATTGAAATTTGGAGCATATTCACTAGAATCCCAAGTAAAAAGAATGAAAAAAAAAAAAGGTTTTTTTTCATGGTGTGAGATTGAAAATAAAGTAGCAAAGGAAAAAAATTGAAAAAAAAATGTAAGTCATAAAGATTTGTGATAAAGCACATAGCTTTCTGAATTCAACCCAAAACTTGCTTTTGTATTTTATGGCCTTTTATTTAACCTCAACGACAGAGAAAACAGAAAACACAGGTCAAATCCTCAAGGCTCAAGGGAGCTGTTCTTTCTCTCTCTCTCTCTCTCTATAATTTTCCTCTTGCCATTTCCCCTTTTAGCGGCCATTGAAATGAACAAAGCTAACCAGAAAACTTCTTGCAGTGTTCTTAGTTTTTTCTCTTAACCATGCTTTTTGCTGATATATTCATTCCCTTCTCTTCTTTTTCCTTCTGTTAAAACCCCATTAGACTTGTTTTTCTCTTGGTATTCGTGTTCTTCTCTCAACTTTTACTAAAGCCCGTTTCATCTCTCTCAAAAGGAGGGGATTGGTTTACAGCCATACAAGGGCTTGTTTGAGATCTGGGGTTTGTATTTTCCCTTCTATTTGGGTTTTTTGGCTTGATTTCTATCATTTTGTTTTTGTTCTTCTGGTTGTTTGTTCTCTTTTGTGGGTTTGTGGGGGGTTTTGGGATCTGAAATTGTCAAATGGGTAGTAAATGGAGGAAGATGAAGCTGGCTCTTGGTTTGAATCTTTGTGTTTTTGTTCCAAGAACACTTGAAGACTCTTCCCCTTTGCCTGACTGTGATTCCACTGAAAGGTTTTCAGATGCTGCTTTGCTTTCTCCGGCACATTGGGGTTCCTCTCGCCCTTCTACACCAACCCCATCTTCTCATGGCTTAACTTTCTCTAAAAGTGGCAGCAAATTTTCAAAGGTTTGTTTATTTTCTTTTCTCTGACCTTAAATCTTGCTTCTACACTTAGTTTGATTGGGTTTGTTTCTTTCTGAGCAAAAAGTAAAGTTATAGATCTTGAAGACTTGAACCCTTTTTTCTCACCAATTATTTGTTCTTTACTGATTGGATACTGTGTTTTCTTAGAAATTCCATATGAACTTGAGTAGAGATTTTTCTCTATTTTTTCATCCATCTGTGTTTTTTTGTTGATATGTTTACTGTGGTTGAAGAAACTAAAAAAGGAAAGACAGAGCGGAAGAAGAGATTTTAATTTCCTTCTTTTAGACTAAAAAAGTTTTAGTCTATGGAAGTCAGCTTGTGACTAACTATAGATCAAATATTTACCATTTTCTGATTGTTTGTTTGAGACCCAAATTGGTTCCTTCTTTAAATCCATATAATAAAACTTCATCAAACTCTATCTGGGGATTGAGGACATAGATGTGAAGACAAAAGTGGTGATTTTTGTCCAAAAGGTCAATGGAAATTAATGGAATGTAAACCAAAAGAAGGTTGAATGGAAAATAGCAGTGAAGTGAATTGAAGAGAGACTTTTAAAAGTTTCCATTAGCATTCAATATTTGTACTCCTGGATATTTTTACAGTTGAATGAGGAAAAAGTTCTGCAATTTAGATGAATAAGATATTTTGAAGTAGCGATTTTCACTTAAGTATATTAGAACATAAAGATTGCGGAGATCTATGCTTTAAGAAAACACAAAACAATTACTAGCTATAGTTCTATGATTTTTCTACCAATAGGCTTATGATGTTGACTCATATTAGTTAACTTCTCAGATTCCTATCATTACCGGAATTCATTTTTCATTGCTGCAATTTAGACGGATGTCTTCTTACGAAATCATATCCAGTGTACCTCAGCCTCAGTTATCTAGTTCCTGTATTTTTGCTCTCTTCTATAGGGTGATTGGGACTGACTAGTTAATTCACAAACTTATTTTAAGTTTGTGCTAATTTCATATTTAAGGAGTTATTTAGGAGTGGCTAGAATCCAATATTGCGCATTGATCACAAGCATGGCATAGCTTAACTTTTTGTATAGAAGAGCACAGAATTTGGCTTTCCTTCTCCTGCCAATGGAAAAGGAGAAGTGGTTGGATGCCCTTGTCAACATTTGGTTTTGGTTGCAATTTTCTTCATCTTGTGGTGTTACTTCAATACATCTTTGACCTTCGTTTTGATCTTAATTTTGACTTGTGCAATTCTCTATATCCAATGCAGAAGTTTGGTTTGTTCTCCATTTAGAGAAATTTCCTTTCCGTGGATGATCATCAAATTTAATGTTGAAAACGTTTATGTATTTGATACGTTGCTGCTGCCGAATTCATATTACTGATATCTGTGGTCTTGATATTATTCAGCAGACTTGCTCGATTTGCTTAACGAAGTTGAAACAAGGAGGTGGACTTGCTATATTTACTGCTGAATGCTCACATTCCTTCCATTTTCACTGCGTTGTGTCAAATGTAAAACATGGCAATCAAATATGCCCAGTCTGCAGAGCACAGTGGAAAGAAATTCCCGTGCAAGGTCCCAGTTTGGATCCTCCTCCTGGAAGAGCATCAGTTGGTCCTGCTGGCTGGAATCAAAATAATGCTTTAATGACTGTTGTCCGACGATTACCTCCTCCTCGAAGGGATTTGAGTCGGCGACTCATTGTTCCACTCTGTCAAGCTCCCGAGCCAGGTGTGTTTGATGATGATGAATCCTTAGGTAACCAGACCATTTGTGCTGAAAGTTCTTGCAACAAAAATAGTGCAGACGGTGACTCCACTAAAATAATACAGATGAAAACATATCCAGAGATTTCCGCTGCTCCGAAGTCGAAATCCTATGATGATTTCACCGTACTTGTCCATCTTAAAGCTGCTGCTTCAGTTAGGAGACAAAACTGTACTGGAAATCAAGCTACTTTGCCACAGTTTTCTCGAACTCCTCGTGCACCAGTTGACTTAGTAACGGTTCTCGACATCAGCGGTAGCATGGCAGGTACTAAACTTGCATTGCTAAAACGAGCAATGGGATTTGTGATACAGAATCTTAGCTCCTGTGACAGACTGTCAGTAATTGCCTTCTCCTCAACAGCTCGCCGCCTCTTTCCTCTTCGTCGGATGACTGACACGGGTCGCCAACAGGCCCTGCAGGCTGTCAATTCTTTAGTCGCAAATGGTGGAACCAACATTGCTGAAGGTCTAAGAAAGGGTGCCAAGATCATGGAAGATCGAAGGGAAAAGAATGCAGTTTCGAGCATAATACTGTTGTCAGATGGCCAGGACACATACACGGTCAGTGGTTCGGGAGTTAACCAACCACAACCCAATTATCAGTTACTTCTTCCTCTGTCAATGCATGCTAAGGATGAGTCAGGATTCCAGATTCCGGTTCACTCTTTCGGATTTGGCGCAGATCATGATGCTTCTTCTATGCACTCGATTTCCGAGATATCTGGGGGAACCTTTTCTTTCATCGAGACCGAGGCTGTGATCCAAGATGCATTTGCACAGTGCATCGGGGGTCTCTTAAGCGTGGTGGTGCAGGAGCTGCAAGTTGCAATTGAATGTGTACACGCAAATATCCATCTTGGATCACTAAAAGCTGGAAGTTATCCAAGCCGTCTGATGGTTGGCGGACGCACAGGATTTATCGATGTCGGGGACTTGTATGCTGATGAAGAGAGGGACTTTTTGGTCTCAGTCAATGTCCCTGTAGAGCCTTCCGGCAATTCAACACCACTCCTAAGAGTTAGATGTGTTTACAGGGATCCAATCACCAAACAAACAACGACTTTGGAAAGTGATGAAGTAAGGATAGAAAGGCCCGATATGGGAGGAGAACCAGGGGTCATTTCAGTGGAAGTGGATCGACAATGCAACCGACTCCAAGCAGCGGAGGCAATGGCACAGGCAAGAATTGCAGCAGAACAGGGAGACTTGGCTGGTGCAGTTGCCATACTAGAAAAGTGTAGGATGGTGTTGTCGCAAACCGTCTCTGCTAAATCTCATGACCGATTATGTGTTGCCTTAGATGCCGAGCTCAAGGAAATGCAAGAGAGGATGGCTAGCAGGCATGTATATGAGGCATCGGGAAGAGCATACATTCTTTCAGGACTGAGTTCACATTCTTGGCAAAGAGCAACTGCAAGAGGCGACTCGACGGATAGCTCAAGTCTTGTTCAATCCTATCAAACCCCATCGATGCTAGAGATGCTTACACGATCACAGGCTACGTTTCTGAGTAGCCCAGCAGCTCAGAGGCTTGTGCAGCCATTGTTGTCTTGTGGATCACAACCAAAACCAAGGTAATCAAGAAGTTGAATCCATTTGGGGGTTTTGTCAGTTCTTTTGAACAAGAAGGGCTGAAATGAAGAAGAAAATTTTTGCTGTTGTTTTGATTCCTGAACTGTATTGTACTTGTAAATGAATAAATGGGGAGAAGGGTGAAAGAAGATTTTTGGAAGGAAAAAGAAACAAGGAGAGAAGTAGGTATTAGAGAGTTTAGAGAGCATTCTCTGTTTTTTTTTCATCTCTGTTCTTTTTTTGGGTTTTGGTTTTTCTTTCTTTGGTTAAGCTGGGGTTGGTGTACATAAAGAGAAATGGTTTTTCTCTGTAAGAGAATTGGGTATAAGTGTGTGATTGTGAAAAATCTTGGACAACTCTTCACCTAATATATGGCTTGCCTACTCTCAACTCTTTACATTCCTAATCCACAACCATTAGGGATACCATTGGCTAATTTGGCTTATAACATGTACATAAATGAGTTGGGTTGGATCGGTTAATTATCCTTAGACTCTAAACGAATGTTGAATCGATTGCTTGATTTAAATTAACCCAACTTACCTAAAGCTATCAAAATCAAATCGATTTGACCTATGGTAACTATTAATAATTCATATATTGAAATGCCTTGAATGTGTTATTTGATGCTCCTAAGAAACTTAACATTATAGTTATTTATAACTTTGGATATATGGTTTAGAGGAGAAATTGTCCAAAATAACTTCTTGAAGTCTTGACATTATCAAAATAATACCCTTTTTGAAAAGTCGTTTGAAGGGTTTTTCTCAGGCCAACTCGGGCGAGATTGGGATTGAGATTTAATCAAAATGTTACAACTTCAAATTTGATCAGTCGCGTGAAAGGACAAAAACACCCTTGACCTTTAAGACTAAAGCGTCGTTCTCGGGCCAATTCAGAGGATCATTATTCTTCTTCAAGAGATTTTGGGTTGAAGTTTTGTATGTTAGGATTTATGTCCTAAATCTTGTAATCTGTGTATTTTGTAAACAAATTATTAATAAATAATAAGTGTTTATTTAATGAATAAAATATTATGCATTGTTTGCATAATTCAAAATCCAATAAACTAAGATTTGATGTTATTTAATGTAGCTTGAACGGTATATTGTTGACACACAAATGGATCACATTCAAAGAATAACCTGAAAGAACTATAGTATATGGATAAAGTTGGATACCTTATCATAGTAATACTATGGATACACCCACTTTGTAAATGTTACTATAGTTTTAAGTATTACAAACGATTTGATCCAAATCGTTCATGTGATGACATGCAAGGGAGGTATCCTATATAGTGAATCTGTATAAGATTGGACCATGAAATAAAGTTGGATACCTTATCATAGTAATACTATGGATACACCCACTTTGTAAATGTTACTATAGTTTTAAGTTATTACAAACGATTTGATCCAAATCGTTCATGTGATGACATGCAAGGGAGGTATCCTATATAGTGAATCTGTATAAGATTGGACCATGAAATATAATTTCTCTTTATAATACCGTTTATTGAAGAGTTTTACATTTCAAACGATAACCATGTAACTCGATCTTAATCCTGAATGAGTTATGAACTTTTGTTTATGAGGGTTGTTCTTTGATTCAAGTTATTGAAGACGATTGATTCAGGTTCTCGTATTGCCTTTGAGATCCCATTTGAATTTTGGATGATCTCGCCACCCTTGGTTATAAGTTTGCCTGTGGGGGTTGTACTTCCTTTGGAAATCTTTTATTGCATTCATTTGATGTTGACCTTATGGGCAAGCTTCGGAAGCATGCCCAACCATACCACATGCTCCACACTTTTTACTTTGGGGGAATCCTCCTTGAGCAACCTGAGTAAAAAGGGAAACTAGATTAGATACTTGACTTCTCAACTCACTAACCTCTTTAGCCTGAACATCATATTCAAGAGTCTTTGATCCAAAATTCTGTGAATTCTCTGCCATGGTTGACATTAGCTCACTAGCTTCAGTAGGTATTTTGTCAGCTAGAGCTCCACTGACAACTGCATCAATGTTGCTCTTCTCAGATGGAAGCAATCCTGAATAGAAATATTGGATAAAGTATTAGTTAGAAATTTGATGATGGGGAAAGGAAGTACAAAGTTGCTTATAGCTTTCCCAATACTCATATAAGGACTCTCCTACCAATTACTTTATACCATATATTTCTTTTCTAATATTATTAGCCTTAGATGTAGGGAAAAACTTTTCTAAAAACTTTTTCTTAAGACTATTCCACATGGTAATCAATCCAACCAGCAAGTAGTACAACCAATCCTTGGCCACATCCTTCAAGGAGAAGGGAAAGACCCTAAGATTAAGTTGTTCTTGCATTACCCCGTGTGGGCACATACCATCATATACAAAATGGAATTATTTCATGTCTTTGTGTGGGTCCTCACCTGGATTACCTTAGAAAGTAGGTAAAAGATGAACTAAACCGAGTTTCAATTTAAAAGGTACTGTAATCTCCGGATATACTATACATAATGGTTGTTAAGTGTAATCTAGTTCGACAAGCTCTCTTAATGTTTGCTCCCTTACTTCACCCATAGTGTTTGTTTGTATTGGTTCCTCTTCTTGACTCGATTCTTCAAATTCTCCTTCTTCTCTTCTTGTTCTTTCCTTTTGTAGTCTCCTTTCCTCACGGTCGATATCTACAACAAAATCACAGAGCACAATCCGAGAGGAGGGGGGTCATGCACAAAAGGATAGTTCAATCAAACTAACTATTTTTGTTTTTATAAAAAAAGAATTCAAAGATTCTTAAAGGCTAATTGCACGGTTTCCCGGCAGCGGCGCCAATTTGATCGGTACAAAATAGACGTCGTTAATTCTATCCTACCCAAGTAAATGAAATTTATAATGCTCAACAACTACTAAAACTAACATGTTATTAAAGTGGAAGTAGGAGGTCGATCCCAAGGGAACCTCTATTAATTGGCCAAAAATAACTTTTGAATTCAAAAAGATAGTAATTGGAGGGTTGTTTGTAAAGAAACTAAAAGCTAACTAAAATTAAGATAAAGGAAAATTGTAAAACAAACTTACTATTTTTATTAGAAGAGAACTGATTGAAAAAGATTCTTGGGAATTCTTGTTACTAGGTTTAATCCTATCATTGTTCTTGAATAATTACTTGAAAACTCAACATCCCATAATCCAATAAAGAAAAACCCTTAAAGACCCATATAGCTAAATAACATGAATCACATTAGTTAGCCTTAATCTAAGTAAAAAGCCACTTCCATATAGCATTTATCATGTTCTTTTCTTAGATTGTTTTAAAGACATAGGTTATCATGATTATGACATTCAAGAAACACATTACAGTAAGTTTCAAGAAAGATTGAATGAATGTTCTAATTAAGAATTTCGAGAGTTAAATTCGGAAAAAGTCCTAATTAACACAAGAAAACTTAATTTTGTAACCTATCTCACCATTATGCAGTAGTGCCAAGCAAAAATTACATACAAGAATTCAATGGAATCAAAGCGTCAATTATCCTCCATGAATTTTTATTCAAATTCAGCCCAAGAACATTCAAAAATGAAAACAATTCAAGAAAATCTACAAAAAGAACTCAAGAATTAAACCTAGAATTAAGAATTCCCAAGAAATAGAATTACCTAACCATAAAAATGAGAAATCTTGAAGGAATCCTTGAAAGTATAATGAATTCCATGAAGCAATTCAATAAGGAATTGTAAAATTTGCAAGAAATCTCTCAATACACACACAAATTTGGGTAATTTTCTCTCTAATTTCGATCTAACCTCTCTCTAAAGAAAAAAAATATTTTTTCTCTCGTTCTCCTCTACTGAAAATCAAACAACTGAATTTATATCTGCAGGTGAAGTGTCGCGATGCCAAGGCTAGCGTGGCAATGCTAAATCGTAAAAAGGCCAAAAAGCGTTCGACTAAGGTCTTGACACTGCGCTGATGCTTAGTTATGCAAGGTGTGCGCACGGACGATTCTGTCAATCTCCAGAGCGTTGTGACTTTGGGTGAAGCGTTGCGATGCTGCCCTATTTTGCAGTAAATGGGTACATTCTATCTTCAAGCGTCGAACTAGCGTCAATCTTAGTGTTGTGAAGAGCGTTGTGACGCTCCAACTAGTATTTAATGATAGAAAATAAAAAGCATATAAAATAATCCCAAGATTTTCTATTAATTTGATTCAATCCTCTTTTCTGTGCTAACTTTTATTTATTCTTCTCTGTTTGGTTTTTAATTTATTTTGTAACCAAAATCAAGAATCATCAAAACCCCTTTTTACTTGGAATTCATTAATTGTTCTAAGTTAATTCGACGGTCTCCCTTTGGATTTGACCTCAATCTTACCACTTTGTTACGTTTGTAGTATAAGTCTTGGATCGGTGAAAATAAATTATCTTTGCTCGGGCCAGGAGCGGTCACGACACGCTAGTCTTAGAGTTCGAACAAAATTGGCGCCGTTGCCGAGGAGACTTGTCAATTAGCCTAGATTTTTTTTTGAATTCCTTATAATATATATAAAAAAAAAGTGTTTAAGTTCCCTTTGGTTTAATGACCCGCTCCTCTAGGAGTGCATATTTTGTTTTCTTTGCAGATATTGACCAGGAAGATAAGAGAATCCGAAGGAGACGTAGAGGAGAGATCCCAGAAGAAGAACATCCAGGAATTGTTGACAACACAACCATAGGAGAGGCGGTTTGTGAGAAAACCTTGAGGGAGCTGGCAGAACTCGACATGGACCAGCAACCCCTGTGCATCATATTTCCACCTACCACGGTGCCATTCGAACTCAAACCAGGGCTAATTAATTTATTGCCAACCTTCAGAGGGCATGTAGGGGAGAACCCTCACAAAAACATCAAGGACTTCTATATGGTTTGTGTAAGTATGAGACCCCATGGAGTCACAGGAGAGCAACTAAACCTTAGGGCATTTCATTTTTCACTACAGGATGACACCAAAGATTGGTTATACTACTTGGCTCTAGGGTCAATTACAACTTGGAATGAATGGAAAAAGAAATTTCTTGAGAATTTTTTCCCAGCTTGTAGAGCCAATTCCATAAGAAAGGACATTTATGGCATTAAACAGTTTGTGGGTGAATCTTTATCTGAGTATTGGGAGCGTTATAAACGTTTATGTGTTAGTTTCCCTCATCACCAGATTTCTGACCAATCATTGATTCAATACTTCTATAGTGGCTTGCTTACCAATGACAGGAACTCAATCGACTTGGTAGTTGGAGGTGCTCTTGTTGACAAAACACCTAGGGAGGCCCAGGAATTAATATCATGCGTGGTGGAGAATAGCCAAAATTTTGGCACCAAGGCCACCGAATCTGTTTTGATTGGTAATTTTGAAGTTAAAGAATTAAAAGCTCAACTTTCTAACTTAACTTCTCTTGTGACGCAGTTGGCCCAAGGAGGAGTTGCTCAAGTCAAGGCTTGTGGAGCCTGCGGAGTACTAGGGCACGCTTGTAAAGCATGTCCTTAAGCACAAGTCAATGCAGTTGGGGTTACCAAAGGAAGTACGACCCATATGGCCCGGTATACAAACTAGGATGGCGTGACCACCCTAATCTAAAATGGGGAGGTCGAGGCCAAAGACAAGGGCATGGAAATTCTAAGCAACTGTTGTCGTCTTCCTCAGGTATGTCTTTGGAAGACATTATGACAATTTTGGCTGATAATTCCCATAAATTTCAACAGGGAATTCAGCAGCTGCAAAAAGACTCCCTCTAGCTATCAAAGGACATAAAGGCCTATCAGCAAGAAACCAGGGGGAACATAGCCAATCTAGGGACTCAAGTCAGACCAGTTGCCTGTTGTAGTAAGTCGAATAGAAACCAAGGGTTCAGGGAAGTTGCTTGCACAATTGAACCATGCCAACGTTAGTGCCATCACACTGAGGAGTGGCAAGGAACTTCCATCAGAGATCCTATCACCACCTGGTAAGACCAATAAAGAAACTGAGAACAGTGAGGGTAAATTTGGAACACCATCATCCACTCCCAAGGTAAGTAATCCTCCTTCACGTGCCGTTGAACCTTAGGAATAAGGCTCCATTTCCTAGCAGAAAAACAAGACCAAAACAGGAACTGAGGGACGAGGAGTTGATTGAAATGTTAAAAAAGGTTCAGATAAACATTCCTTTCTTGAATGCAATCCAGCAGATCCTCAGGTATGCTAAATTCCTAAAGGAGCTGTACACCAAAAAGAGGATAGGTAAGGATAAAGAAAAGGTATTAGTAAGTAAGAATGTATCGACTTTCCTGAAACATAATATTCTTGGAAAATGTCAAGACCTAGGTATGTTCACCTTGCCCTACATAATTGGTAATAGAGTCATCCGACATGCCATGTTAGATTTAGGAGCCTCTATTAATGTCATGCCTTATCATGTTTATGAGGATTTGAAAATGAATGATTTGCAAAAAACTGCTGTATGCATCCAACTAGCTAATACTCGATGCTTGATGGAATACTTGATGATATTTCATGAAATACTCGATGCATGATGCAATACTTGATGGTACTCGATAATATTTCATGAAATACTCGATGCACGATGCCATACACGATGGTACTCGATGCATTCACTCGATGATATTTCATGAAATACTTGCTGCTCGATGCATGATGCCCTACTCGATGGTCGATGGCGTCTATTCGATGGTATTTTGTGAAATATTTGATGTTCGATGATGCTTGTTGTCATACTCGATGCAAACTGGCATACTCGATGCTAGTTGCTTGCTGATAATCGATGGGTTTTCTCTTGGTTCAAGGTGGTTTGAGCGGTCTAGAACCTTTTTGAAGTCAGTTTTCTTGATTTTTGTAATAGCTAGGCCTTTGTTTGCTTGGAAATGCCAAAACTAAAAACCATATCAGTCTTATGTTTAATTATTTATACATTTGATGTATGTTATACTTAAATAAATTTTGTATATGCATAAAGTATGCCATGTAGAATTAAAAATTCTACCATATGAAGCATGTTACATACATTAAAGTATGTTATAAAATTGTTATAATGTATAGTATGCATGTATAAGGTTTCAATTGTTTTAATATAAAGGTTATATTAAAAGTTGACTGCCTTTGATGTATGTTATGGATGTTTAGCATGTCTATTTTTGTAAGTTGTTATAAAATTGAATTAGACATTAAAATCTATAACAAAGATAAAAAGCATGCTTACTTAGGTTAACAACTTGTTTTAATAGTTAAAATAGGTGTTTATCTTAGATTACAAACTCAATCAGTTCACAATCATGTCTAAGGCTGGGGGTACTTAAGTTGACAGTTTATGTAACACCTCCTACCTGGAGATTATGACTGAAATAACGAGAATTGATAACTAGTTTTATGAGCAACGTGAGCGGTGTGAGGTTTAAAATTAGTTTTAACCTAGAAATCGTAAGTTAAATCCAAATATAAACGTTATACTTGGATAATAAACACATAGACTTAATTTTAAAATTAGTCGTAACAAACCTACGTTAAAGAATACCAAAACTTTAGAATACTTCAGTGGGAGATTAACAGTATATATGATATATCGTTTTTAACTCTCACATCCTCAAGAGTTCACACCGTGAGATCCATGCTCAGCTCCGTGTTGATTTTACCTTGACTACTCCATTCGAAAAGTGTCTGCTGAAGGAACTTTAAAACTAGAGGACCTGTGAGCGAAAGCAGATCGTTTTAAACTCTATTGTGAATAAACTCAAACATTTACAATCATACAGAAACAATTATGCATTAAAGACTAAATTATAGCATGCTCCGAAGTAAATACAAAGGATGAGAGAAACAATACCTTGGAAGAACCCTTTCTTCAAGTATTTCCCTCGATTAGTCACGAACACAACGATCAACTCGAACTTGATCTTCCTCGAACACCAGCAGCGAGTATAACTCAATCCTCGAATAGAACAAGACACCACCAAAAAATTACCTTGATATTCTTGGTATGAGAATCCAGGAGTTGTGGGCTCTGTATGATTTTGGATAGAGGAAAGTAGGAATGGAGGAGGAAGAGACGATCGAGTATTGGACAGAAGGATCGTATAGCTAATGGAAGTCTATCACATAGACTCGATGCTCGATTGTGTAGTAAATGAGTACTATCGTATAGTGAACTTGATGCTATCGTTTAGTCTCTCGATTAGTTATCTGATAACTTGTGTGTCGTGGTCTTGAGAATTTTGAAATCATATTTCTTTTTATCTCACAGTTAGCCATAAAACCATCTAAAACCACCCACTAAGGTAGTTATTTGGAAAAAGAAATATAAATTATATTATAATTAATAAATTATAAATAAATACAATAACTAACTTATCATATTATATTTATAACCTTTAGTTTTAATATTGCATCATATGCAACATACAAAACACAACTCTTTTTCTATTTTATGACATTTAATATAAATCATATTTATATTAATTCATCCAATCAAATAATGTATCAAATACATTATATCAACTATATCACATATAATTAAATTAATTGAATTATATCATATATAATCAAATTCTCTCTTATTAATTTGAACATTTCAAACTAACCCAAAAACCGATTCTCAACTTGAATCCATTGAGCTACCAAGGGGACCTTATAAACCTGTAACTTGAAGCTCCAACGGTAAGTGAATAACTACTAAACTCTTTAATCACGATATCCCCCATCCGTTAACTGCTGGGCATTCCACTAAAGATCGATAGCTGTGCTCTTCGCACTACAGATATATTTCTGATTCCTTTGGATATAACCAATCAACAGTACGATGACCCTTCACAAATCGCTCGTAAGTACAGTTGGGCTAGTATACCATTTTGCCCCAATAGTTACATGTAACTTCTTAAGTACCATTAATTCCTCTGATGAACAATAGATCATAGTCTCACTATGACTAAACCCTTTTCGGGCCAAGAGAAGGTGTGACGTCACATTGTTCAAGCCCCAAAATCATCTCTTAAGGGAGTAATTTATCTACTTACCCTTGTTTCGGGGAAAGAGTGAATTCCATCTTGTGTAGCTGAGTTCCGAACTCCCCAATCAAACAAATCCCCAAAATGGTAGGCTTGTTGAATCGGCGATCTGGCCACTCTCACCTATGCCAATCAAAGGACCGCTCTTATAGGCAGGAGTTCACAACTCACTCAGGATTAAGGTCATGTTACCTGTGGTCATCCTAGTGAATGAAAGCAATTATAAACGACGTTATATAACAAGACTAAACATTTCGTGGTCCGGTCTTATACAAACTTCTTTGTACAGAATATCCTCGCTCGCACATCTAATACATGAATGACTAGGATCAGATCATTTGTAGCACTTTACGACTTTTGTAACACCTATAAAGCGGGCCACACTCGTAGCGTCACTAGGATAAGGTATCCCTCATCCATATACTACAAACCATTTAGGTTATCAGTTAAAGCACAATCCACTTGTATGTCTCCACATACATACTTAAGTTACAACGATAATCATGGATCTTAGTTTATTGGTTTGTGGTAAATGTAACTAAAATATCTCATATTTCATAGACTGAAGTGAATAAAATATAATATATTATAAATCACAAAGTGTTTGTTCATACATGTGTTTGCAAATTACAGGACCCTATGAGATTTAAGGCATCAACCCCAACATCTGCATGGGTCAATAACAAGGTGAATGAGAGAAGTAGTTCATAGTAAGTTGGTGAAGGAAATGTGTCAACGTATCCTATGGTCTCCACCATTAGTTTGAACCGTGAGATTCCTATGTTGCACATGTTGTCATTTTTAGGTAGCACTAGCTAGTCATTAACAGCGGTGATCCCTTCGGAAGGTTGTAACAAAGGATTCGGAACAACCCAAAGAAATGAATAGAGTCTTATAGTTCCGTCTTGCATATTGTCTTTCAATTCGGGGGCATGTTCATACCGTTCTATAAGATCTAAAATGGCGGGTCACACTTACAGAATTACTAAGTCTTAGTAAGCTCTTGACCGAAAAACGGTAACTAAATGACTATCGGAATATGAGTTATTTAGAGATAGTATTTAGTCAAGAATGTCTTGCTTTAGTGAAGGGATATTTGACTGCCTCAGGTAGCACTTATTCTAAATCACTATAGTATCACTGCAAATAAATAATGATCTATAGGTACTTTATTAGCTTTTGCTAAAAATTGGATTTAGATGCACTTTATTAATAGAATTTGTTTAATTTTTTCAGCTTGTCAAACTCAATAATATAACTTCTAGCTTCTGAAAAATTTAACGGAGAGGGTTATTCCAACTGGAAGTCAAATTTAAACACAATATTAGTAGTTGATGATTTGAGGTTTGTGTAATGGAGGAATGTTCTCCTATTCTCAGTTCGATGACAAACTGAAGTGTTCGAGATGCTTATGATAGGTGGGTAAGAGCGAATGAAAAGGCTAGGGCCTATATCTTAGTGAGCATATCTGATGTGCTCAACAAGAAACATGAACCCATGCTCATATCCCGTGAAATTATGGCATCATTATAGGATATGTTCGGGCAACCGTCATCTTTTGTTCGCCACGAGGCTATAGAGTATGTTTATAACTCGCAAATGAAAGATGGAACCAATGTCAGGGAACATGTTCTAGACATGATGGTCATTTTAATGTTGTTGAAGCTCATTGGGCTACCATAAGCGAAATTAATCAAGTTAGTATGATATTAGAGTCTCTTTCGAAGAGCTGTCTAACCTTTCGTAATAATGCCATAATGAATAAAATAAGTTACAATTTGACTACTTTATTAAACAAACTACAGACTTATCAGTCAATGATAAAATTGAAAGAGAGTGAAGAAAATGTTGTTTCACGACAAAATAAATTTTTGAAGGGTTCTTCGTGAGGAACAAAACCTGCTGACAAAAAGAAGTCTATCCCTTCTTGCTGACAAAATGAAGTCTATCCCTTCTTCATTTAAAGATAAAAGTGTATAAATGAAGAAAAAGGGAAAAGGGAATAAACAACCCACTACAAAGAAAAACAAGGCTCCCAAAGAAAAATGTTTCCATTGTGGAGAAGACGGGCACTGGAAACGAAATTGCTCGAAGTATTTGGCTGAGAAGAAAGCGGACAAGGCTAATCAAGGTAAGTCAAATTTATTAGTAATCAAAACATGTTTAGTGGAAAATTCTCACTTGACCTGGATATTAGATTCAGGAACCGCTAACCATGTTTGCACTTTTTTACAGGAAACTAGTTCTTGGAAACTACTCTCATAGTACAAAATGACTTTCAAAGTAGGAACAAGGGAAGTCATTTTAGCAGAAGCAGTGGGAGATGTCAAGTTGCTTTTTTGGAGATTCTTCTGTCTTATTAAGTAATGTATATGATGTACCGAAGATGAAAAGAAACTTAATCTCCATTTCATGTCTACTTGAAAATATTTACAAAGTATCTCTTGATGTTAATAAAGTGTTCGTTTTTTCAAGAGGTGTTCATATTTGTTCTGCTAGACTTGAAAATAACTTGTATGTGTTAAATAAAACTGAAGCAAAAGCCATTTTAAATATTGAGATGTTTCCACGACAGAAACTCAAAATAAAAGACGAAAAATTTCTCCTAACACCTATCTTTGGCATCTCAGACTTGGTCACATAAATCTCAACAGAATTGGGAGATTAGTTAAAAACGGTCATCTAAATCAGTTAGAAGACAATTCTTTACCTCCTTGTGAGTCATGTCTTGAGGAAAAAATGACTAAAAGATCTTTTACTGGAAAAGGTCTTCGTGCCAAAGAACCCTTCAAACTTATACATTCAGACCTTTGTGGTCCAATGAATGTAAGAGCACGAGGTGGATATGAATATTTTGTAAGTTTTATTGATGACTATTTAAGATATGGCTATATCTACTTAATAAGTCACAAGTCTGAAACTCTCGAAAAGTTCAGGGAATTCAAGACCGAAACAGAAAACTTATTAGGTAAAAGAGTTAAAAAACTTCGATCAGATCAAGATGGTGAATATATGGATTTGCAATTCCAGAACTATTTGGTAGATCATGGAATTCAATCCCAACTCACAGCATCTGGAACACCACAAAAAAAACAAAAAAAAAAAAAGAAGAGAAAAAGGTGTTGCAAAAGGGAAAAATCAAACCTTGTTAGACATAGTTCATCAATGATGAGTTTTGCTCAGTTACTTCAATCCTTTTGGGGCTATGCAATACAAATTGCGGTATATATTCTGAACATGGTTCTCTCAAAAAGTGTTTCCAAAACACCGTATGAGTTATGAAAATGACGTAAAGATAGTTTATATTACTTTCGGGTTTAAGGATGTCTGGAACACTTGTTGGTACAAAACCCTAAAAAATTGGAACGACGTTAAAAATTATGTCTCTTTGTTGGATCCCAAAAGAAACAAAAGGAGGATTGTTCTATGGTCCCCAAGAAAATAAAGTATTTTTTTCGACAAATGCTACATTCTTGGAAGAAGATCATATTAGAAGTCATCAACCTCGTAGTAAACTAATATTAAAATAAATGACCAAAGATACCACAGATAAATCAACAAAAGTTGTTGATGATGTTAGTCCATCAACAACGGTTGTTGCTCCATCACATTCTTGTCAAGAGTTGAGAAGGTCTCGACGTAGTGGGAGAATTGTTCATCAACTTGAACGCTACATGTGTTTAACAGAAACTTAAGACATCATACTTGATGATGGTCTAGAGGATCCATTGACCTTTAAATATGCAATGGAAGATGTTGATAGGGAATAATGGATAAAAGCCATGGATGTAGAAATATAGTCCATGTACTTCAAATTTGTCTGAGATTTTCTAGATAAACCACATAAGGTTAAACCTATTAGTTTAACCTCATGTGGTTGATCTAGAAAATCCCAGAATGGATCTACAAGAGAAAAAGAGAACAAACTGGCAAGGTGCAAACCTATAATGCCAGACTCGTGGCAAAAGGTTTTACCCAAAGGGAGGGGGTTGACTATAAAGAAATCTGCTCTCCTGTTGCCATGATAAAATCAATAAGAATACGTTTATCCATTTCCACATATTATGACTATGAGATATGACAAATAAATGTCAAGACAACTTTTTTGAATGGCCATCTTGATAAAAATATTTTTAAGTCTCAATCAGAAGGGTTCATTAAACAGGGTAAAGAACAAAAGATTTGTAAGCTTAAGAGATCTATTTATGGATTGAAGCAATCTTCTAGATCCTAGAATATAAGATTTGATACTGCGATCAAATCTTATGGCTTTGAACAGAATGTTGACGAATCTTGTGTATACAAGAAGATAGTCAACAAAATTGTAGCATTATTGGTCCTTTATGTTGATGATATCTTGCTCATTGAGAATGAGACAAGTTACCTTGCTGACGTAAAGAGATAGTTAGCATGACAGTTCCAAATGAAAGATTTGGGAAATGCTCAATATGTTCTTGGGATTTAGATTTTTCGAAATCGCGAATAGAACCTTAACACTATCTCAGGCATCTTATATTGACAAAATGTTGTCAAGATATAACATGCAAAATTTCAAAAAAGATATGTTGCCTTTTAGACATGGAATTCATTTGTCAAAGAAATAGTGTTCTAAGACACCTCAAGAAGCTGAGGAAATGAAAAGAATTCCATATGCATCGGCAGTTGGGAGTCTGATGTACGCTATGTTGTGTACACGTCCTAATATATGCTTTGTAGTTGGAATCGCCAACTATTTCTAATCTAACCCAGGACACAGTTGTTAGGATTGGTGTCCTAAATCTCCTTGTAATCTCGTAGTTTGTAAACTCTGTATAAACATATTGTTATTAATAAAATAAGTGTTATTTTATACTCAATCCAATAAACTAAGATCCAAGGTTATTTTATGTAAATTTAAACAAGTATGTAGAGACATACGGGTGGATCTTGTTTAAATAATGACATAAATGGTCTGTAGTAGATGGATAAGGTTGGGTACCTTATCCTGGTGACACTACGGATACGGCCTGCTTTGTAGGTATTACAAATTTTGTAAAGTGCTACAAATGATCTGATCATGATCATTCATGTGGAGACATGCGAGTAGAGGTATCCTATACAAAGAGTTTGTATAAGACCGGACCACAAATGATTAGTCTCTTTATATAACACCGTTGATGATAAAGATTTACATTTCACTAGGATGACCATAGGTGACATGACTTGAATCTTGAGTGAGTTGTGAACTCCCGCTCATGAAGACGATCCTTTGATTTATATGGGTGAGAGTGGCCAGATTGCGAACTCAATAAGCCTACTATTTCGAGAATTCGTCTGATTTGGAAGTTGGGAACTCAGCTACACAAGAAGAAATTCACTCATTCCTTGATGTAGGGGCAAGTAGATAAATTGCTCTCTTAAGGGCTGATTCCGGGTCTTGAACATAGTGGTCGAACCCTCTCTTAGCCAGAGAGGACTCAATTATAGTGGGAATATGACTTATTGTTCATTAGAGAAATCAATGGTACTTAAGAAGCTAGATGTAACTATAGAGGAAAAACGGTAATTTGGCCCAGCTGTACTTATGAGCAATTTGTAAGGGTCATCGCACTGTTCATTGGTTATATCCAATGAACACAGAAATATATCTGTAGTGCGAAGAGTGAAACTGCTGGTCTTTAGTGGAGTGTCCAACAATTAACGGATGATGGATAATGTAATTAAAGAGTTCAATTAACTATTCACATACCGTTGGAGCTTCAAACTACAGGTTCTGAGGCACCCTTAGTAGCTTAAAAGAATTTAGTGGAGAATCAGTTTTTGGATTAATTTGAATTGTTCAAATCAATAGAGAGTTATATAATTAAATCATTGAAATTATATGAATTGATATTTGATACATTAATTAGAGGAATAAATATTTGAATGAGATTCAAATAGTTGTTAATTTAATAAAAAATTGATTTATATTAAATACCATAAAATAGAGAAAAATAACTATAGTTTATATTTTATGTGATGTAATATTAAAAATATAGGTTAGAAATATAATATGATAATTTTGTTATCATATTTATTTACATTATTTATTATTTTGAATAATAATCCTTTTTTTCCTAAAAAACTACCTTAGTAGGTGGTTATGAAAATTTTATAGCAATTGGAATAAAATGAAAAGGTGTTTTTCATTTTACTTTGAAGGTTAATACACAAAGAGAACAACAAGATCGCAAAGGAGAGGCTATAAGATGGTCTACACGACAAACCCAGAGCGTATACGATAGACTCTCTTTGCCTATTGTAACGCAAAATTTGATGCTTCTATTTTAAGCACACGCACTACGATATATGATGCATGATAAACTTGTAAGCGCATAATGTGTATGATGTGTGTAATATGCGATACTACTTCTAGATGTATGCGTTATTAATGGAATGCTTGTAGTATGCTTTACATTGTTACAAGTTTCCTTGCATTGAAACCAAGTATAATTTCACCGCAAGTTTTTCAGAGTGATCCGAGGTCGAACACAGGGATTGCGTAGTTAATGTGTTACGTTCGTGATGTATGTGACCGGGGGTTTTTCAATTAATAAAAGATTGGTTTATACAAGTATTTAAAATTGCGGTAAAGTAAAATATGCGGTAAAGTAAAGTTGCGGTAATACAATAAAATGCGATAAAAGTAAACCTAAGCTATCATGATACAAGATACAGGATACTGATACATGATACTGAGATTGAGACTGACTGTGAAGATTATATAAAGGGTCGTGTTATGCGGTGGCAAGTCTTTATGTGTGAAGCAGAAATAGAAAGGATAATTAATATAAACATCGTAAGTTCATTAATTTCGTTAAAGATTTAACTACGGTTCCACTTTCCCTTGGCACCTTTCGGTGATCGGCTGTGTTCCCACATCTTTGTGGTGAAACATGGGTGAACGTAATGAACACAAGGTTGCTTCCTTCTCTGGGAGTACTTCTCGCTTTAGTTAACGCATTCTTCTAACCTTCTCTTGACAGGCAGAATGGCATCTTCACTTCTGCTCTCACAGGTGAAGATGCCGTCTAGCATGCTTTAGCTAAACATATTTATTTCTTTAGCACAAATTAATTTACTTGTTTAATTCATTCTAATTACCAAGGGATTAAGAAAACATCATGGAGAAAGCGATTATTGGAGGAACGAAAATAGACAGAAAGATGGAGATGAAAATGATCACGACATTCAATATTAATATTTAGCGTCTGATACATGGTGCGAATGATAGACTAAGAAGATGAATACAATTGATTATAAGAGATAGAAATAAATACAGAAGAGTGCCAATGTCTTGACACAAATCTGGACGGTGGATTTGCTTGCCAGCGAATGGAGTGAATGGAAGGAAGAGCTTCCCTCTCAGGCTTGCTCGTCCGGTAGGAGTGACCTTGGTACAGAGCTTCATGGCGGGGATTGAAAGGATTTGTTCTGAGACTCACCTCTCGGCCTTGTCTCTTAAATCTTCCTGGATCTTCTCCGATCAGCACTCAGACTAGTCTCTCTCTTAATATACAAATACCAAAATATGTCCGTATCAAGTATATCTTCTCATAGAATTTCAGAGGCTATTTATAGGCTCGCTTTGACTTTCTGCAGTGTGGACCCTACTTTATTGTTATGGAAATTACGGAAATAGTGGAGTGAATATTCCTTCTGTTACGCTATCAATCTCGTTAGAAATGCACAACGGTCAGTTGTACACATGTCAAGATCCTCCGCAATTGCGTTGCTCTTTTGCATCTTCGATCGTTTGCCCGCATGCGGTGTTGTTTTTGATTACTGCATGTGGTTAAAGTTGCGTTGATCGCTTAGCTCTTGATCGATTGTCGCATGCGCCGTCATTGCGTTGATCGTCTATTCATTTCTGAATGATTGGCACAATGCGACGTAGATGCGTTGTTCAGATTATCTTGAACGCATGCGGTGACTTGATTTCCTGCAAAACAGACTTGAAATATTCTTTTCTACCATTGCGATGGTGTCAGTGAGTGTATTGACGACAATTTATAATTCTTGCATTTATTAACTAATTTCCATACAATTAACTCAACTTTCCTTTCTTTTGGCCGCAATATCTAAATAAAGCAGTATAAATAACATGTATTTCTACAAGTTATCACCTATGCGATAGTCTATGTGATGGGAAGTTTTGCTATGCGATAGCCTAAACGATTGAGAAGCTTGTTATGCGATAGTGCTTCTTCTTCGACCGTCTTCCTCCTTCAAACTCACAAATACCCTCTTAACCAATCGAGTCTGTATTCATTTGAGTTTTTGAATCGTTCATGAAGAAGCTTCAAACGCAAAGAGTTGCAGTTCGTTTTGATGGAGAAGATGAAACGATGGTCGCATTGTGTAGCTCAAGCTAGACGATCATTTAGATTTGGCTATGCGTTCATGTAAATTGTTCTACTTGATCGTGTAGCAATTGCTAAACGATCGCATAGCTAATGCTATGCGATCGTGTAAAAAGTTTACTCGATCGTGTTGTGTTGGCACATGATCGCGTAGACACTCGGGGGTAAATGATTGTGCGGTATTTGATACACGATGCAAGGCATGCATGCTAAACGATCGTGTAGGCTATCATGCTCATCGCATCGTCAGTAGCTACAAGATCGCATGGTATACGATACTCTGCGCTTGCTACTCGATTGTTTAGACTATCATGCTCATCGCATAGTCATTAGCTACATGATTGCATGGCATGTATTACTTGAAGCGCGCTGCACGATTGCGTGGACTTTCATGCTCATCGCATAGTCCTAAGCCATGTGATCATTGCTACATGATCGTTTACACTTGATATGCGTTACTCGACGATCAAAGAATTTGCTACATGATCAAGTGATGAGGCTTCAAAGGTGGGCGGTTCAAGACTTGGTTCACTTGTCCGAACAGGTTGACTCCAACTTTTGTAATAGTTTAGCATTTGTTTTTCGGTTTTGAGATACACTATCCTGGTCCATTAAATTTTAATTAAATATGCATGTGATGTATGTTTATATTATATGTCATAATGTATGTCATATAGTTTTAAAACCCACCATAGGCTATGCATTTATTTTTCATGCATCATTTTATATTATAAATGTTATAATATACTAGTATGCATGATTTAAATTGCATGAAGCATGCTCATGCATCATATAATATAAGAGTTATAGTATATGTACGCATACATTATAGCATATCCATGCATCATTTATATTATAAATGTTATAATATAAGATTGTATGTTGGCATGGAATGTATGCTTTTCCTAGTTCATTACTTAGCTATATAAAAGTTATATATTAGTAATGAATCAACATTGCATGAAGCATGACACTACCTTAGGTTAATTAATAAGTGTTATCAATAACTCATGTATGTCTTGCTTGCAATGTCAGTTTAAATTTGTTTAATTTACTTTATAAGTTTTATAAATAAATTAAATTAGAAATTAAAATCAATAACCAAGAGTTGCATGCAAACTTAGGTAAAATCATTTTTTAAATAGTTTTAAAATATGATTGAGATAGACCTAAGCTCACAAATTTCTAATGAGATTAGAAATTAGATTAATCTTTTAAATCGGTTTAATAGGATTAAATTGATTTCAATAAAAGATTAAATTTGTAACAAATCTATCTATAAGGGACCTTTTGTCTAAGACGGGTTTTGACTAGGCTGGGGTATTTAAGTTGATGAAAACAAAACACCTTTACCTGGGAACCTACTTGGAAAGACGAATTAGATAGATTTGCTACAAGCATGCAATTGTTGATTAATAATTGTTAAAGTGTTTAATGAATGTTCATCAAAATTGTTTAACTTTCCAAAGTAAATGTTACTTTTGGGCTAACTTAAACAATCACTTAGTAAAAATAATTAGTCGTATTTTTCCTAAGTAAATTAAACCCTAGATTGTTAAAATACTCAGTGGGAGGAAAAAATATATATGATATGTCATTTTCCACTCACGTTTCTCCCTTAACATTCAAACTGTGAGATTCATGCTTAGCCTCGTGGTGTCTTGGGAGTTTCCCCCTTCGGATGGTGTTTGCATGGGCCAATATCAAGGTGAATGGAGAGAGTATTTATAGTAAGTAGGAGAATGTTGTGTGTCAACATGTCCTGCAGTCTCTTTCATTGGTTTGCACTGTGAAACCTTCTTGCATGGTCTCGAGGCGCCCTGGGAGCGTCCCTCTTTGGATGGTTTGTGCAGTTGGTCAATATAGGGTGAACTCCAGAAATGGATAGGGTCGCTTTAGTTTTTGCCCTAATTAATTTTTCCCTTCGGTTGGCTAATTGGGGAGGAATTCTAGGATCTAAAATGAAGGGTCACACTTAAGAAAAATTGTTTATTTATTGACCAAATCAATGATGACTGATCGTTATAGGAATAAGAGTTATTCTGGTGTAATGATTAGTTGAAAATGTCTCAATTCAGTGAAGGGAGAAATTGACTACCCTTCGGTGGCTTTTATCCTAAATCACTGAAGCGTCATTGCAAAACTAGATGTTATATGCAGTTCATTTAGATTTTGCTAAAACTGATTGAATTTCTGTTTTAAAGAATTATGCTAAAATCTAATATAGATCAATTGTTGGATTTTATGTCCTAAAACTCGTAGTTTGTAAATTAATAAACATATTATGTTTTGTTTTTCAATAAAACTGTTATTGAAATTATAATCTTGAATCCAATAAACTAAGGTCCTGAGGCTATTTAATGTAGTTTGAACTTTATGTAGTTACATAAATGTGGATCAAGTTCAAATATATAGCCAAAATGGTCTATAGTATATGAATAAGATTGGGCGCCTTATTCTGGGAACACTATGGATGCGGCCCACTATGTAGTTAGTACAAACGATGTGATCCTGAATCATTCATATAGAGATATGTGAGTGGAGGCATCCTATGCAATGAGTTTGTAGAAAACTGAACCATAAAATAATCACTTTTTACGTTCTAAATGTCGTTTTATGTATAAAACTGACTATTTCGTTAATTGATGACCTTCAATTGCATGCTAATTTCCTTTTAATTAAAAGCAATTAGAGTCTAATTCCACTACGTATGTCTCGTGTTCCATCATGTGGTATCAGAGCGAACATCATGTGGTTTCAGAGCATGCTTTAATTATGCTCAATTGCTTTTGGTGGGTGTTTTTTTTCCTTTCTATTCAAGTGTTGAATGAAATATGGACTAAAGTGGACTTATTATGATTTTGGCATTGTTTTTCTTTAAATTTCTTGTGGAACTTTGTAATTGCTCACATGTTTATGAGCATTAATGTGTGAAAAAGGGTCTGTAAATTTGTTGAAGTCATTAGAGTTGAAATTAGGCTGTAATTGTTTGATTCCGGGAGAGAGGACAACAACAAAATTGAAGAAATTTTGACCACAGACCCGAATTCTGCTCCCAGACCCGAGAGAAGGCTCCCAGACCTGACTAGCCAACCCGAGCAACGATCCGACCCAATTTGGAATAGCCCCACATGCGCACCTGGCTTCGCATGCCTACCCTGCCCGGATTCGACTGCGTGCCCACCGCTCCGCTCCACGCGACCCGTCGCTCCGCCTCCACGACCCAAGTTCCCGCTCATTTCGTCGACTTGACTCGACTCGCTCCTCCGTTGACTGTACCAGTGCACGTTGACCAGCCGGTCTAGACGGTTTGGACCAGTCCGTTTGACCTGGTTGAGCCGGTTTGACCGGTTTAACTTGGTTTTTGGAGTTTTTGGGCGGATTCGTGAGCCAGTTCGAGAGTTTTTTTGGCGGTTCCAGATGATTCAAAGTGTTTGAACCCAGTTCCGGGATGCTGGTTGCTGATTTCTGTAATAAATTAGTTATTTGTTTGTTTTTAATGCCAAAATCGGTCTACTTTAATGTTGTTTACTTATTATATGTGCATATAGTATGCCATATAGTTTTAAGACCCCACCATAGGAAAAGCATGTTACATGTATTTGTTATATCTTATAAGTGTTAGAAAATATATACTATGCATGCTTAGTTTTAATATGAGTGTTATATTAAAGCATGTTTGATTGAAGGAAGCATGTTATAGATGAATGCTCTAGGGTTATAATTGTTATAATTTATTTTATAATTGTTATAAAATAACCTAGATTTCTAAAATCTATAACAAAGATAAGATGCATGCTCATTTAGGGTTAACCATCGAGCAATCCCAATTTTCATAGAAAATAGGTCGATATCTTGTAAAACCGAAGTTACAAGAAAACTCACCCGAAAAGATCTTGGAAAAAAGTCAGATAAGATGACTAAGGTTGAAGGTTTTTATGTTGACGGTTCACGGAACACCTACTACCTAAAGATCGAGCCGGCGTCTGAGTTAGGTTAAACCAATTTTATGAGCATGCGTGAGTGGTGTGAGGTAATAAAATTTGTTTATCCCTAGACATCGTAGGTTAAAAATCCAGTATAAAAGTTATACTCGGATGAATCACCTAGACTTAGGATATATTTAGTTAGCCGAAATGTATTGCTAAGTATTTTATACCCTAACCATCTAGAACACTTCAGCTGGAGAGAAGTAATGTACTTTTAGCTCTAGCGTCTCTAAGAGTTCACACCGTGAGATTCATGCTTGGCTTTGGGCCGCCCTGGGAGCGGGCTCCATTTAGAGAGTGTTTTCATGAGTCAATACCAAGGTGAATAGGGGAAGTTGTTCATAGTAAATGGGAGAAGGAAGTGTGTCAACACATCCTACGGTCTCTTCCATTAGGTCGCACCATGAGATTCCTATAATGCGCCTGCATGTCTGCCCTAGAGCGACCTTACCAATCGAAGGGCTTTTTTATAGGATTCGAAACTCCGTGAACTCTAGAAATTGATAGGGTCTCTCAGGTCTGTTTTCATTATTGTCTTTCCAACTTCGGGAGCATAATGATTCCGATCTTTGAGGTCTGAAAATAGAGGGTTACACTTACGAGAATTACTAAATGTTAGTAAATTCTTGACCAAAGTAGCAATAACTGAGTTACTATAGGAATAAGAATTATTCTGGTGATAGTATCTAGTCAAGATAGTCTTGGTTCAACGGAGGAATAGTTGATCACCCCTTGGTGAAGGTTATTCTAAACCATTGAAATATCGTTGCAAAATATAATAATGAAGGGTACATTATTAGTTTTTTTGTTAAACTTGATTGGATTTAAAAGATTAATGTTTTTTTTTACTAAAAAGGATATATTTTTCATTTCAGCATGACTAGCTCTTTAGATCAACTATTAACTTCTGAAAAACTTAACGGCGACAACTACTTAACATGGAAAATAAATATGAATTCAACACTAGTAATAGATGACCTGAGATTTGTCTTAACCGAGGAATGTCCTCAGGCCCCTGCCTCGAAAGAAGCACAAGGTAAATATGATTTACTAGTTGCTGAAACATGTTTAGTGGAGTATGATACCTCAACCTGGATATTGGATTCGAGAGCCACTAATCATATTTGCTTCTCTTTTCAGGAAACTAGTTCCTCGAAAAAGCTTGAAGAAGGCGAAATCACCCTCAAGGTTGGAACAGGAGAGGTTGTCTCGGCCGAAGCAGTGGGAGACTTGAAGTTGTTTTTCGAAGATAGATATATCATACGTAAAGATGTTTTGTATGCTCCTAAAATGAGACGGAATTTAATATCTATCACATGTATATTGGAATAAATGTATAAAGTATCTTTTGAAGTTAATGAAGCGTTCATTTTCAGAAAAGGTATTCAAATTTGTTCTGCTATACTTGAAAACAACTTATATAAGTTAAGACCAACTAAAGCAAAATTTGTCTTATATACCGAGATGTTTAGACAACTGAAACTTAGAATAAAAGACAAAAATTTTCTTCTAATGCCTATCTATGGCACCTAAGACTTGGCCACATAAATCT
>NC_052352.1:34167398-34193128 GCF_009727055.1 Benincasa hispida
AAGAGAGGAGATATGTTTCGGTCCGATTAGTGGAGATGTATGTACTCATGAGACATGAGCAATGTGTTGAGTGAGTTCATAATTATAGTTATATAACTTAAATAACCACAACTAATTTTGGTATTGTATTTTATGGTTATCACTCTTTATAAATTCCATGAGAACTCAACTTTCTGGGTATATTATATTTTTTAGAGTGCAGATCACTATAAAAGTTCCCATTCTACAGAAACAACTAGTCGAGATTCAACATTTTCTTATACTCAGCTTGTTAATTTGGTAGGTAAGAAAATAGATATGTAAAAATAGGGGAAACACGTAGATGGCAGAATTGGACCGTCGCTCAAATGGCCAACCATCAAACTCACTATTATAGGCATATGCATTTTGTACCACCACACTATTGTTTTATGGATCCTGGTGTTTGGAATAATAAACTTCTTTTTATATAGTTCTTCTATCTAATTAAATAAAATTGAGAATATGTTCTTTGAAATTTTCACCAAACTCATCTCATGATAGAAAAGTCTAAGTATGCATGTCGTAGCGGTCGGATCATAATGTGTAAGGATCCGGACGTTACAATCCGTAGCTACTCCTGCCAGAGTATCTATGTTGGCCCACTCAGTAGTAGAAAACTGTGAATTGTCAGTATCAGGACATAAACTAGGGGTGACCCTTATCATCCTAGAAATAAGTGAATTTGACATAATACTAGGTATGGACTGGTTAGCAGCAAACTATACAAGCATAGATTACCATAATAAAGAGGTCATATTCACCTGTTCAACAGGAACCAAGTCTAAGTTTAAGAGTTCTAATATACAAATAGCCCCAAGAATAATTTCAGCCTTAAAAACTAAACATTTGCTCAACCATGGGGCTTGGGCATATTTAGCAAGTGTAGTGGATTTACGAAACTAAAAGGATGAAATTAAGACCATTTCTGTAATAAGAGAATTTGAAGATGTATTCCCAGAAGAGCTACCAAGTTTACTACCTAGTCGAGAAATAGAATTTTGTATAGATCTAATTCTGGAGCTGAACCAATATCTAAAGCACCATATAGAATGACACCTGTGGAATTAAAAGAACTCAAAATACAATTACAAGAATTGTTAGATAAGGGATTTATACGCCCTAGCGTGTTTCTATGGGAAGCACATGTCTTATTTGTTAAGAAAAAGGATGGATCAATGCGTTTATGTATAGATTATCAATATTTGATAAGTTGACAATAAAGAATAAGTACCTACTCCCACGCATTGATGACCTATTTGACCAATTACAAGGAGCCTCAGTATTCTCCAAAATAGACTTACGATCTGGATATCATCAACTACGAATCCAGGAGTTTGATATACCGAAGACTGCTTTCCGAACAAAATATAGGCATTATGAATTCATTGTGATGCCCTTTGGATTAACGAATGCCCCAGTAGCCTTCATGGGCTTGATGAATAGAATTTTTTAGGACCATCTTGATAACTTCGTGATCGTATTTATAGATGATATTTTGGTCTATTCCAAGTCTGAGACAGAACATGAAAAACATCTTAGGGACATCCTTTCTATATTAAGAAATGAGAAGTTGTATGCCAAATTCTCCAAAAGTGAGTTTTAGACGCGACAAGTCGCCTACCTAGGGCATATCGTAAATCAAGAAGGAATGTCAGTGAATCCTACTAAGATTGAAACAGTTAGCAAGTGGCCTCGCCCAACAACAGTCAGCGAAGTGTGAAACTTCCTTGGATTAACAGGATATTATAGACAATTTGTGAAGAATTTCTCAAGTATAGCATTACCCTTAACTAACCTCACCAAGAAGAATAATCATTTTGTCTGGAACCAAGCATATGAGCAAAGCTTCCAGGAACTAAAAGAAAGGTTGACCACAGCCCCTATTCTCACTATATCTGACGGATTAGGAGGTTTAACTGTGTACAGTGATGCATCGAAGAAGGGGCTTGGTTGTGTATTGATGCAACACGGAAAGGTAATAGCATATGCTTCAAGATAACTAAAACCCTATGAAAAAAATTATCTCGTTCATGACTTGGAGTTAGCTGCCATAGTCTTTGCCTTAAAGATATGGAGACATTACTTATATGGGGAAACTATCCAAATTTATACAGATCATAAAAGCCTTAAGTACTTCTTTACCCAGAAAGAGTTAAATATGAGGCAACGAAGATGGTTAGAATTAGTCAAAGACTATGACTGTGAGATCTTTTATCATCCAGGAAAAGCTAGCATTGTTGCTGATGCTCTTAGCAGAAAGTCAGCTCATACAGCAGCCCTAAGTACCATCTCCAAATACATAATGGATGACCTTGAAAGAGTTGAAATCTCACTAATACCAGGAACCTTCACAACTCGAATAGCACAGTTAATTGCAAGACCTACATTAAGACAAACTTAGCCCTCGGTTTATTGGACTCTTTGAAATATTAGAACGTATTGGCCAAGTAGCTTATCGATTAGCATTACCACCCACCCTTTTTATAATACATAATGTCTTTCATGTATCGATGCTTCGAAAATACGACCCATCACATGTAGTAAATTATGAACCTCTATAAATAAGTGAAAACTTGGAATATGAAGAGACTCCAGTTTGCATCCTAGCAAGAGAGAAGAAGTCACTTCGTAATCGGGAAATAAGTTTAGTGTAGGTTCTCTGGAGAAATCAGCAAGTAGAAGAAGCTACATGGGAACGAGAAGAAGAGATGAAAGTCAAATACCCTTATCTATTTAAGAACCAAGAAACTTTCGAGGACGAAAGTTCTTAAGGGGGGAAGATTGTAACAACCCAAATTTTTATGCATACACTACAGAAAATTAAATGTCAAATGTTAAGCAGGACGGAATTTTATTTAAAGGGGTGGTAAATGTAATACCCTAACCCTAATTTAGAAAGCAGGAAAACAAATAAAATATATAATTAAGAATGAAAAATATATAAACTTAATAGAAAATTCGGGTGAAAATTTAGAGTTGGAAAAAAATAAGAAATTTATTAATTATCCAAAAATAATGAATAAGGGGGCAGAATCAGGGAGGATTAATTAGAAGTTGGACGCTAGCTAATTCAGGAGACAAAGGGCAGTAGATAAATTTTGTTTGGGCACTGCTCATTAGAAGAATTGGAGGTGAATTAATTGCCCATATACTCTTAAAATTTGAAAGAGTTAAAAAGGGGAAGTGGAATCCACAAGCAGTGAAGGCAACCCATGCGTGAAAACTACTTAGAGTGGAGAGAAAATTGGAGAGAGCGAGAGTAAAGAGAGCGAGATTCTCAGCGAGACAGTGGGAGAGAGCGGGAGCGAGAGCGAGAGCGAGAGTCACGAGAGCCAAACCAGCAAGAATGCTGGAGAGAGCGAGATTCTGAGAACAGAAAGAGTGAGATTTGGACAGAAGCGTGGATTATGCGTTGAATTTGGCCACGATCTTATAGATTATACGTGGAGAACCCTAAAATTGAATACAAACAAAGGTTGAAGACGTAAGGGCAAACATTAGCCAAAATTAGGTGTCGTATTAAGAAAAATTTTTAAACCTAAGTAATTTTAAAGAAGACATTTGTAGGATGAATTGTCACACTGAGAAGAGCTGAAAACCACTATAAATAGGACCCTTTGCCTGAAGATTTAACCCATTCTCAAACAAATCTCAGTAACAAAGAATTGTGTGAAAGAGTAAGTGTGAGTGAGGAAGTTCTGTGAGGTTAGAAGAGATAAAGCTCGAGTGAGGTGCTGCCCAAATTTCCTTCTAGTTTAAGAGGGAAAGCTCTACTGATCAAATCATAAAGAATAATAAGGAATAATTAGGATCGCAGTCAAGGTAAGTAGTTTATCTCACAATCTCTTTAAGTGTTTCATGGTAGTGTACCTTTAATATGTTGCATAATTATGCTATTGTTATGTTGCATTACATGTTTAAAATATGTTTATCGACAAGGGACCTCATGCATTATGTTTGTTCATAAGATTAAATTTTAATTAGATAAAGGTTATGCTTCTAGGGCTAGCAGGGCATGTATGGTTGCACCCCTTTAGACCCAATTCTATGTCAAGATTATTCTAGGGCTAGCAGGACATGTATGGTTGCACCCCTCTAGACCCAATTCTATGTCAAGATTATTCTAGGGGTAGCAGGGCATGTATGGTTGCACCCCTCTAGACCCAATTCTATGTCAAGATTATGCTAGGGACTAACAGGGTATGTATGGCTGCACCCTTCTAGTTCAATCTTACGTTATGTTAATGGTTGATGTTGGATGCGACTCTGGCCCTATTGACTGCATAACCCGCTAATCATCAGATGAGCTAGTTTCCGCCTAAGTCCTCATCTTCCTATCAGGGCGGAGAAATTTATGTTAGAAGCATAACCGACCACCACATGTTATTATATGTTTTCGGTCCCAATCATAGGTTTTCAGAACATATTGCATGTGATTGTGCATTTGGTCACTACCTTATGTGAGAACTACTTACTGGATATATTATATACTCATCCTATTTTTACAGACTTTGTAGGTAAGGACACAGCGTAAGTGGCAACACTGGATGTCGCTCAAATGGCCAACCATCAAACTCACTATTATAGGTATATGCATTTTTGTATCATTATGTTAGTGTTTTATGGATCCTGGTATTTTGTAAAATAAACTTTTTATATAGTTTTCTACCTAATTAATAAAATCTTAGATATGTTCTTTTGAGATTTTTACCAAAACTCATCTCATAATAGAAAAGTCTAAGCATGCATGTCGTAGCGGTCGGACCATAATTTATAAGGATCCGGTCGTTACAAAAACAAATTTTGATTTTCATTAATATTTGAACTAATAAACTCAAGAGGATGTTTTATTATTATTATTGATTTATTTTAAGGTTATTAGATCACACACACATTCCCTATTGCTATATCTGTATCACCAAACAAGAAAAAAAGGAAAATAAACAAAGAAAGCTTGAGTTTATGCATAGACATGTGAGAGAGAGTTGAGGTTTGGTTTAGTATTTAGTGTAAGAAGACAACTTTTGTAACATGTTCCTTGTCTGTTTTAGTGTAATTAATTATAAGTTGTTTATAGCTGCAACATTGGATTCTTCATCCAATCAGAGATTGAGTGCCTGATATGGCAATGTCATTTGTTGCTTCAGTACAACTGATTTGCTAATTAACTACGTTATTTCCTATGCTAATATCTGACATAGTCCTTCCAAAGAAGTACTTTGGACCATTGCCTATACAAATAATTGTTTCTTTTAACTTCTTTTCATCTAATATATATATATATATATATACACACAAGTGTTTGTAGAATTAAGGTGATCCGTCTCAAAGAACAAGAATGTTCCAATAATAGTGACAATTAATTAAAGTATCAACAACAAATTAAAAAATTAAAAAAACAATACACAAAGTTTGGTAACCTAGTTCGGTGAAGTACTACCTACATGTGGGGAGTGTATCCGAAAATGATAAATTTGCTAATATGAAAAGTCAAACGTTTACAATATTGTACTTATTTGGAAAGTAATGACAATTACAGTGACATACGTAAAACTTAACTTATTATTGATCACTTAGGTTCCTCCTAGATGTGAGACTCATTTTCAATAGAACTTAGGTTCCTCCTAGATGTAAGACTCATTTTCAATAGAACTTAGGTTCCTCCTAAGTATGTAAATATTAGTGAAGAATCACGTGGGCTCCCCCTAAATTTAAGATACCTTCTCAGAAACGCTTTATCTTTCCACCTTCAAATGAAGACTGCTCCACTTGAAAAACTTAGAACTCCTCCTAAGTTTGAGAACACCTTCTCAATCAACGTTATCTTAGGATCCCCATAAGGATGAGAATCCCATCTCATCAATGATGCCCCAGACTCCCCATAAGGTCAATGATTTCTTCACAAGATTGCATAAAAAAACCACTCCATAATGACGATACAACATGCTGCTAAATACTGATGAAACTTATACAATATGAACTCTTGAAACACAGAGACTTTGTTGTTCGATACAATACATAGTCGTCCTTCCCTCTTTCACACAAAAGCGACAATCCTAGCAAGACAACATCTTGCATTTAAATAGGCACATTGGAAGAAAGGAAAACAATCTCATTTAAATTTGGCAAAGCATAAATAAAGAAAGCATCGCAATGAAATATTGTAATAGAATATTTCAGATAAGAAAATAATGATTTGTAGAAACAACATCCTGAGAAACATCTTGTAAGACAACCAAACAAATATAACCAATTCAAAACTCCAACAGTTTGATTATAACTTGGGTTTCTTTTGATATTAAGTATTAACTATGAATATTGAAAATTTTAGGTCGGATTGAATAACAATTTTTTAGTCCAAAATTTTAAATTTTTAAAAAAATCTTTTAAAAATGTATTTTTTACCACACAATTAAAAAACTTGACCACACTATCTACCTACTATGATACCATCTTAAATCATTAATTGACCTACAAACGTAAACTAATGAATGAAGAAAAATTTAATATCATCTAACATGACGTTTCACCCATTTCATTATTACGTTTGTGTTGATTATTGATCAGTACCATAAAACAAATTAATTGGACAATCTTCATGTACCGTCATGGAAAAGGTTTTCAAGCGAATCAACGACTAAAAGAATTTGAAGAAATGTGCTTACGATAATTTTCCAAAGTCACGAAATTATGAAATCACGGTAGCAGTGAAAGTTCACATTTCTATCTCTCTATGGAAAATCGCTTTTAAACAAAGCCAAAATAGTTGATTAAATCATCAAAATCGTTGGTCACATCGAAGAATAAAGCTTGCAACAAATAAACAATTAATTTGGACACAAAATTACATTACATAAGACACAGTTGGGAACATCTGCTTATGTTAAAAGACAACCATAAATTCAGTGTTTGAATGACATTGCAATCATCGGAATCATCAAAAGACAAACTAAGCTTAAAAACAATCTAATTATGAACTCAATCACCCAATAACCTATATAAAGTCCAAAAATTTTCCACTTTTTCCTTATGGAACACATAATTCAAAGCTGAGGGAACACAAAATTGAATTTAAAATGGACTTTACAGTTCTAAATTCAGAGTTGTGCTCTCTCAAAAGTGATTCCATGGCCGTCAAGGGCATCAAGAGACGGCGGAGATGTGCTTCTTCTTCCTCCACAGTTGGTGGTGGAGATGGTCAACCACACAAGTCAATGACAGATCATTCCACTGCTACAAAAAGAAGCTCCAAGTTTCGTGGAGTTAGCAGGTATTGAGAATATATTCACAAGAATTTAAAAATATATTTTTTAATTTTAAGTTTCTATTACTATGTTATCAATTTTTATTAGTGTTTTAAAAATCCAAGTCTTATTTTGAAAATTTTAAAAAATAGCAATTGTTTTTGTTTTAAAAATTTGTCTTTAAGTAATTTCTTTTTTTTTTCTTTAATAAATGTGAATAAACTGTAATTAAAACTTTTGGAAGAAACATATATAAATTTTAAAAATAGAAAAAATAACAAAATAATTAGTAAACATAATTTAATCTTTTAAGATCGTGTTTATTTTACTTTAACGTTTGAGCGTTAAAGAAGTTTCAATTAAATTCAGAAAGTTTATATTTTAATTTTTGCTTAAAAAAAATTTTAATTTGAAGGTTTAATTAAACTCACGTCCCTAGGCTTTTATATATTTTTTTGGTTGATGCACTTTGAAAGTTTTTTTCTTTTTTTTTTTTTTGAAAAAAAAAAGAAAAATAGCTTTTAAGGTTCTATCTGTTTTTTCCCCTTTTACAACAGTAATGTATATCTATTTAGTTCCATGTACTTGATTTTTTTTAATAATAAGTCTTTAAATTATAAGTTACATATATTTTGCTAAAAATTAAGTGTAGAGGAATAAGATGTTACCTAATAAAGTGACTAGTTATTTATTTTATTTTTTTTTAACCAACGAGTGGCTCGTTACTAGGTTTCAACTTTCTATATAGTGTTTAACTTGAGTTATAAATTTTTGTATATATACTTTACCCAAATGTTGAATATGCTCTAATCTATAAATTTAGGCTTTTAATTAGATGTAGCAGAGAATTAAAATAGTATTATAATGAGAGAGTATATTGAGTTTAAATTTATACAATGTTCTTTTCTAACTAATTATTAATAGATCACGTATTGGGATTCATAAAGTTGAGTTTATAGATATTCAAATATGGATAAAATATAATATTGAGACCATAAAATCATTATTTCTTCTTTTGCACTTCAATTATTTTCTTATTGAGAATAAATAAATTGAAAATAAATAGACATCGATGGACGGGACGATTTGAAGCCCATTTATGGGACAAAGGGTATTGGAATCCAACACAAAGGAAGAAAGGAAAACAAGGTAAAATGCAGTTTAGAAAATTATCTTATATTAAATTTAGCCAATTTCATATATTAATTATATTTGGTGTTTGAGGATATGGCAAAGCTCCTAATTTTTTTTCTTGTTTGTGTTGTGATGTGATGATCAACCCATTGACTATGAAATAAATGGAGCAGTTTATTTAGGTATTTTTGTTGATATAATTAAATTGCAAATACCATTACATATATAAATATGAATGTATAGTTGATAAATGTGTTCAAATGAAAATAGGAGCTTATGATGAAGAAGAATTAGCTGCTAGAGCATATGACTTAGCTGCACTCAAATACTGGGGAACATCAACTTTCACTAATTTTACGGTACTCTTTGGCTTTAATTATTCTATGTGTTTCAATAATTATACTTGTTTATTATCATTATTTTTCTATGTTGAGAACTAGGATATTAAAGTTTACTAACTTATCGATATTTTTACATATCTATTTTATTAACATTGATATAAGAAGTGAATCGACATTTTCGTAGATGGAACTTTTATTGCACTCTAAAAAAATGATGGAATTTAAAAAGATAACCATAAAACAATACCAAAATTAGTTATTTATTATTTTTATTATTTTAAATCCAAATTTTGTCCACGATGTATATTAAAAAAACACTATAAAAATTGAGGGCGGAAAGTATCTTCTCCCAAGTCCGGATAGTCTTGTATTTCAAATTCATTAAACACTTCGACAAAATATTGCCACGAAATGCAAAAGCATTGGTAAAATATAACTATATTGATTCAGCCAATCTTGAAGCTACATCGAACTTATTATAATTATAGATTCTACTATAATGGAGTTTACAAAAGTTATTTGCTTTCAAGTATCACGATAGCTTAAGATAAACAATGAAAAAGAAACACTTCTTTCATCTTTTCTTCTCATAACGGCCGTACGGCATAATCCGGTCGTAGCCCCATAAACTAATACCATAAAGGTTAAAAAATGCTCTCGGAAAAAGATGCTCACGGAAGGTTACTCCAATTGTCGTCACTTGCTGTACACCAATTAGACCAATTAAGCTCTATACTTCATGAAGCAACAATGATCTCAATAGCTAGTTTTACTACTTTACACTATCTTTAACAACTTGTAACAGTCTTACATATTCTGTATAAATAGATCTACATAAAAATCTAGAGTAAGATCTTTTATTTAAGAAAGAAATCTGTAAGTTGAAGACTTATCTTCGTGTAAAAGGCCTTCAGTAAAAGTGAGTTCTCCCTTTCCGTGGATGTAGGTCATCTTAGACCGAAGCACGTACATCTGCTTGTTCTTCTCCTTCTCCGCTTTCAACTTCTTTGCCTGCATGTTAACAATCAACACAGAATATACAAAAATCACCATTGAAACCATCTGAAAGCTAGAGAAAATTAAGAGGATCTTCAAACCCTTGTTCAGAGAGAAAGAGAAAAGTTTTATCAAATTATTACTTCTCTGTTTCTCACCTGCTCAGCTGAAAGAAAAGAATCCACCTCACGCATATCCTTCATCAAGCTCAGCTACGTGGTCTCTTCATAGCCTTTCAGTTCACCTAACCCAATTCTTGGACCAGAATTCTTCCATTGTTTGGGCCTAAAATAAACCATTAGGCCAACAAAATTGGTAACAGAGCAAAGACAATTAAAGATTTCAGTTTTTCGAGAATCAAGATTCAAGATTCAGAGAAATAATTATAGTAGCAAGATTTAAAGTGGAGAAATTCAATAGAAAGGGTGATTTTGGCTTGTGGAAAGCCAAAATTGGAGTTATTCTTGGCCACACAAAAGGCTCACAAAGCCCTTCTTGATCTATCTACCCTACCAAATATAGTCACAGCTCAAGTGAAAGAAGATTTGGAGCTTGCAGCCTATGGTACCTTAGTTCTAAATCTAAGTGATAATGTTTTGAGGCAAGTCCTTGATCAAGAGACAACCTATAGGATTTGGACTAAGCTGGAAGATTTGTATGCAACTAAGGATCTTCCAAATAAGATGTATCTTAGGGAGAAGTTTTTAACTTTCAAAATGGATTCATCAAGATCCCCTTTTGACAACCTTGATGAATTCAAAAAGATTGTTGCTGAGTTTAAGAACCTTGAGGAGAAAATTGGAGAAGAATATGAGGCCCATGTGCTTCTAAACTCCTTACCAAATCCTTACAGGGAGATTAAGAATGCATTGAAGTATGGAAAGGACACCATAACTATTAATGTAATTATATCAGTCTAAAGGCAAGCAGCTTGAAACCTCGGTTGTAAAAGGCTCTTTTATCTACTCTGATGCACTAGCCTCAACACTTGACTAGGCCAATCATATAAACCTCCTTGGGAACATGATTGGGTCTTGGACTTCGGATGCACCTACCATATTACTCCTATGAGACTTTGGTTCAACACCTATAAGGAAATCGATGGAGAAATGGTATACATGGGAAACAACCAAGGTTGAAAAATTGAAGGGATTGGCTTAATGTCTCTGAAACTCAAGGATGGGACAATGAAACTTCTAAAAAATGTCAGACATGTACCACTTCTTAAGAGGAATCTAATTTCCTTGGGGATGTTTGATGTTGTTGGATGTGAGTACAGAGGAAAGGGTCGAACTTTTGAGGTTCTAAAAGATTCCAAGGTGGTCCTTGTTGGAGAGAAGGTTAATGACTTATTTGTGGAAAAAGGAGTAGAAATGATGATAGGGGCATATGTTGTTACTTCTAATGATCTGACAGAAGCTGACCTATGGCATAAGAGGTTATCTCATATCAGTGCTAAAGGGCTAGAAATTCTAGCTAAGCAGGGTGTTTTACCCAAGGGAATTTCAGACTAGCTCACTTTTTGTTAACATTAAATACCTAAGGACAGAAAATGGGCTAGAATTTTTAGTGAAAAATTTAACAAGTTTTGTAAAGAGTCAGGAATTACTAGCATAGGACAGTTAGATATACACCTCAACAGAATAGGGTGGCAAGGAGGCTAAACAATACCATTATAGAAAGGGTCAGATGCTTACTATCTGATGTAATTCTCAGTGAGAAATACTGGGCTGAGGCTGCCGCTTATACTATCTATACCCTAAACAAGTGCTCACACACATCACTAGACTTCTTAACACTTGAGGAAAAATGGTCCAAACATCCTTCTAATTTAAATGAACTAAGGGTAATTGGATATGTTAGATATATACATCAAAATCCCGGAATTAGTTGCCACCTTTTTTGGTCGAGGTAATCCATTCCGACTCCTTTAAGGACTTGAAGGGGAATTGTTTCCTTGGGCTGGAAGATAACCAGGGTAAACTTAAGTCTAGAGCTATAAAATGTATGTTTGTGGGGTTCATAGAAGGAGTGAAGGGTCTCAAGATGTGGAATCATATGGAGAAAAATTTTGTTGTTAGCAGAGATGTTACCTTTAGAGAAAAGGAAATGTTTATACAAAGGGAGAAGACTACAGTTGAAGTTCCTAAAAGTCTTACCACTAGAATTGAGGTGAGACACCTAAAGAGACATCCACTAGTTCTAATACTCCAAATGATTCAGAACAGGAATAGGAAACCACAGGTGAGCTACTTGAACATGTTGAAGCTAAATCTGATTTAAGTCAATACTCATTAGCTAGGGACAGATAGGGAAGGGTGATTGTTCCTCTAGCTAGGTATATTGAAAAAAAATATATGAACCTAGTTTTAAATGCTACAGTAGCTCCAAATGACCAAAAACCATTTACTTTTGAAAGGGCAATGAGCTGCCTTGATGCAAGAAACTGGATTGAAGCTATGTGTGAAGAAATGCAATCACTAAGTATGAACAACACATGGACCCTAGCTCCTCTTCCTAAAGGATGCAAATCAATAGCATCCAAATGGATCTATAAGCTAAATAAGGGTATAAAGAAAAGCCTAGATATAAGGCAAGATTAATGACAAAGGGATTCACTAAAAGAGAAGGCATTGACTATTGTGAGATTTTTTTCACCAGTGATAAAACAAACATCTATCATACTCTTGTTATCTTTGATTACTCAGTATAATATAGAATTAGATCAGCTAGATGTAAAGACAACTTTCCTTCATGGACATCTAGATGAGACTATATACATGGTGCAGCCTAAGGGGTTTGAAGAAGAGGGAAAAGAGGATGTCTATTGTCTTTTAAATAAGTCCATTTATGGACTTAAATAGTCCCCCAGATGTTGGTACAGAAGGTTTAATGACTACATTGAGACTATTGGTTTTCGGAAGAGCACCTATGATATATGTATTTATGTCAATTAGACTACCTACACGAACAAGGTATATTTACTTCTTTATGTGGATGATATGTTGCTAGCTGGGAGTTCTAAAGAAGATATAACTCATGTCAAGAATCTCCTAAAGGGAGAGTTTGACATGAAAGATATGAGTCAGTCTAAGAAGATCCTTAGGATTGAAATTAAAAGAGACAGAGGTTCCTCTATTCTTAGCATTAACCAAGCCAACTACTGTGAGAAAATTATCAGAAGGTTCAACTTAACCAGTGCTAAACCAGTGACTCTACCTATTTCTCATCATTTTAAACTATCATCAGCTAACTCTACTACAGAAACTGACTTGGAACACCTAAAGCAGATGCAGACAGTTCCTTATAGCCAGGAAGTGGGTAGCTTAATGTACCTCTTGATCTCTACTAGACCAGGCCTTTCTTATTGTGCAAGCCTAGTGAATAGATACATGTCTAACCTTGGAAGAAGATACTAGGAAGCCACTAAGTGGATAGTCAGATATCTAATTTGGTCTAAACAATCTAAATTAATCTATCTAAGTATACAATAGATAAACCTAGAGCTATATAGGGATGTTGATTCAGACTTCACGGGGGATCTAGACAAAAGGAGATCTCTTACAGGCTATCTTTTCTTATATGACCCTAATTTGCTAAGCTGGAAGGCAAACTTACAGTTTATCATAGCCCTATCAATTACAGAGGCAAAGTACATGGCACTAGAAAAAGCAATAAAGGAGGCATTGTAGTTAAAGTGCTTGATGAAGTCTTTGGCATCAAACAAACAGTAGTTAAGATCTACTATGATAACCAAAGTGCAATCTATCTTTCCAAAAACCCACAATATCACACCAGAACAAAACATATAGACATTAAATTTCACTTCGTATGAGACAAAATAGAACAACGAAATAGAAATGGTGAAAGTCTATACCTCTGAGAACGCAGTCAATATACTAACCAAGCCTATTTCAAAGCTCAAGCTTCTCAAATGCTTTGAGCTGATTTGGTTTCTGTTACCTGAAAAAGGTTAAACAAATCATCAAATCTGGAAGGGTGAAGGCAATAAGGTTGAGATCAAGGTGGAGATTTTAAGCAACATGTAACGACCGGATCCTTACACATTATGATCCGACCGCTACGACATGCATACTTAGACTTTTCTATGGTGAGATGAGTTTGGTGAAAATTTCAAAGAACATATCTAAATTTTATTAATTAGATAAAAAAACTATATAAAAAAGTTTATTTATCAAAACACCAGGATCCATAAAACATTAGCGTGGTGGTACAAAATGCATATGCCTATAATAGTGAGTTTGATGGTTGGCCATTTGAGCGACGTCCAATTCTGCCATCCACGTTGTGTCCTTACCTACAAAGTCTGTAAAAATATAGGATGGGTATATAATATACCCAGTAAGTAGTTCTCACGTAGGGTAGTGACCAAATGCACAATCACAAGCAACATGTCATGAAAACATATGATCGGGACCGAAAACGTATAATAACATGTGGTGGTCGGTTATGCTTTCAACATAAATCTCTCCGCCCTGATAGAAAGATGAGGACCTAAGCGAAAACTAACTCATCTGATGATTAGTGGGTCATGCAGTCAGTAGAGCCAGAGTCTCATCCAACATCAACCATTAGCATAAATGTAATATTGGACTAGAGGGGTGCAACCATACATACCCTGCTAATCCCTAGCATAAACATATCGTAAGATTAGGCCTGGAGGGGTGCAACCATACATGCCCTACCAGCCCTGGAAACATAAATTTCTCCGCCCTGATAGAAAGATGAGGACTTAAGTGGAAACTAACCCATCTGATGATTAGCGGGTCATGCAGTCAGTAGGGCCAGAGTCGCATCCAACATCAACCATTAACATAAACGTAAGATTAGATGGAAGCATAACTTACACCTAATTAAAACTTGATTTTAACGTAATCGTAAACAAACATAATGCATGGGGTCCCTTGTAGAGAAACGTGTTCTAAACATGTAATGCAAATATAAAAATTTAACAATAAATCATGAAACATATAAAGATACACTACCATAGAACACTTAAAGAGAGGGTGGATAAACTACTTAACCTTGACTTGTGATCTAATTATTCCTTATTATTCTTTATGATTTGATCAGTAGATCTTTCTCTTTTTAACTAGAAGAAATTTGGGCAGCACCTTACCCGAGCTTTTCTTCTTTAGCCTCACAGAACTTCCTCACTCACACTTCTCTTTCACACGATTCTTTGTTACTGAGATTTGTTTGAGAATGGTGTTAAATCTTCGCAGAAGGGTCCTATTTAAGTAGTTTTCAGCTCTTCTCAGTGTGACAAAATCATCCTATAGGTGGCTTATTTAAAATTACTTAGGGTTTAAGGATTCCTCTTAATAGGTAATCTTGGCTAACGTTTGCCCTTACCGTCATCATTCTTTGTTTGTATTCAATTTTAGGGTTTTTCTATGTATAATCTATAAGATCGTGGCCAAATTCAACGCATAATCCACGCTTCTATCCAAATCTTGCTCTTTTGTTCTCAGAATCTCGCTCCTCTTCTAGCTTTCTCACTGGTTTGGCTCCCGCGACTTCCGCTCTCGCTCTCGCCGCTCTCGCTCTCGCCGATCTCGCTCTCCGCTCGCTCTCGCTCTCTCGCTCGCTGTCCGCTCTCGCTCCCGTTCTCGCTCCCCTTCCTCGCTCCCACTCTCGCCGTTCCCCGCTCCGCTCCCGCTCTTTATCTCGCTTTCGCTCTCGCTCCCACTCCTACTCCCGCTCTTTCCTACTGTCTCGCTAAGAATCTTGCTCTCTTTACTCTCGCTCTCTCTCCAATGTTCTCTCCAATCTCGCTAGTTTTCACGCGTGGTTGCCTTCACTGCTTGTGGATTCCACTTCATCTTTTTAACTCTTTCAAATTTTAAGAGTATATGGGCAATTAATTCACCTCCAATTCTTCTAATGAGTAGTGTCCAAACAAAATTTATCTACTGCCCGTTGTCTCCTGAATTAGCTAGCATCCAACTTCCAATTAATCCTCCCTGATTCTGCTCCCTTATTCATTATTTTTCTATAATGAATAAATTTCCAATTTCCAATTATTCCTTTTTTTTTTCTTCTCCTAAATTTCCACCCCTTTAAATAAAATTTCGTCCGACTTATTATTTGACATTTAATTTCCTGTATGCGTTCAAATCTGGGTCGTTACACAACAACTATCTCAACGGCTAGTTTTACTACTTTACTCTATCTTTAACAACTTGTAACAATCTTACATATTCTGTATAAATAGGTCTACATACAAATCTAGAGTAAGATCTTTTAGAAAAAAAACTTGTAAGTTGAAGACTTATCTTGTAAAAGGCCTTCAATAAAAGTGAGTTCTTCCTTCCCGTAGATGTAGGTCAACTTAGACCGAACCACGTACATCTGCTTGTTCTTTTTCTTCTCCTCTTTCAACTTCTTTGCCTACATGTTAACAATCAACACAGAATACACAAAAATCACCATTGAAGCCATTTGAAAGCTAGAGAGAAACAAGAGGGTCTTCAAACCCTTGTTCAGAGAGAGAGAGAAAAGTTTTATCAAATTATTACTTCTCTGTTTCTCACCTGCTCAGCTGAAAGAAAGGAATCCACCTCACGCGTGTCCTTCATCAAGCTCAGCTACATGGTCTCTTCATAGCTTTTCAGTTCACCTAACCCAATTCTTGGACCAGAATTCTTCAATTATTTGGGCCTAAAATAAACCATGAAACCAACACTTCATTATGAGTTCATAGGTGCTTATGGGTGTGATTTTGTCAAAACTGTAGATTCAATTTTTTTTCTACAAACCCAAAAACAAGAATGGGCGTCAAAGAGAGAAAACCAAAAAGGGGAGAAGGTAGAGGCACGTACGACTTTTTATAAGACTTTTCTTGATGCCATATGATCAAGTGTCAAGATCGGTTCTAAGAAACGTCGGAGAAATTGAAATGCACCCTTTTAGTTATTTCATTTTTTCTACACAAAATGAGTGTTGCATAGCTTTTATCATAAGCATTGTGTTAGCATAATTACTTTAAATCTATATTGAATAGATTAACCCTATGATCATTCATGCTAAATTTCCAAGAATAAATAACATATCAGATTCCATTGAAATTGATGATAGCTTTAAGATGATTATTGTCTTCATCAACCAAAACATTGAATGTCATTAGTGGGATCTCTATCTAAATGGGATTCAAGAAAGACTAGTGCGAATTATTTTAGTATTTTGAGGATCATAGCCCGAATGTCTCTTTATATAGTAGTTTAATTAGGGTTCCAATTAAACTCTAATTAATTAGGAATAAGTTTCTACCCATTAACTCCATATTCAATTAGGAATCTAGGCCCTTAATTAATTAGATCACATAATAGACCCAATCTAATAAAATAGTCCAATGTGATAAAATATTAATCTAATACATAGCTCATACTTTAATTGTATGTGTTATTATTTAAATACGTCTAATATGTCATTTTTTCTTTCCTAATGAATTAAATGCCTATTCCAATGATTCAAATTTCAAAATGTCTTTTGGGCATTTAAACTTAGATATAAATAAAATATGAAAACTAAATTATATCTAAAATTCTCACTTCCATTAGCTAGAGTAAAAGGGTTAACAATAATAAAATTACTAAATAATACAGAGTAGGAAAAAAACAGACACGAAAAAATATACTGGTTCACCTCAAACTTGGGAGGACGTCTAATCTTTTTCAACTGCAGATTTTACTATGATGAAGATTGCAATGGTTCCAAAACTCACGCTACAAAACTCTCCCAAATAGCCCAACAAAAACTATTTGATTCCCTATACCACAACTTGATATCTTTGAATTAACAATGAAGAGAAACGCCTAAAAAACTCAAAAGAAAAAAATCTCTGTATTTTTTTTCCTTCACTCACACATGAATTTTAAAAAAGATGTGAGAGAAAATTCTTCACACTAAAGAATTTGTGGCTGTCGCAAAAAAGTTACATCTCCCATTTTTTCTTCCAAGCATAAATAAATAGATAAATATATATATATATATATAATATGTATAGGTCATGAATAACCTAGCCAAATGGTGAAGGCCGATCAAATCATGAAGAGAACTTCAAGTCCACATGCAAGTTTGATTTCCACCGCCTTTTTTTAATTATTGGTCACCACCATACTTACTGATGAAAAAAAAAGGGTGAAGGAGTTTTGGGCTCCACAATTCCTAACATTCTCCCACTTGGAGACAAAACGACGATCTTGACTCCCACTCCAATGAAACTCATCATCTTGGCAAACTCCAAGACTCAACACCCTCTACATTTATTATCTCTGATCTTCTTGACAAACTCCAAGGTACAACATAAAACCTGTAAAATCAACAAAGTAACAAAATAGGAAACAATAAAAGATAACAGTACCTGATCTATTCTTGCCCCGAGATATGAGCAAGCTACGTGGAACTGTCCCCCAGACATAAAGGACAGTCACGTACTCCTACTACAGCTAAGTGATACCAACTGATATCTTCTTCAATCCCGAACACATGTTTTTGAAGAAAGATTGAAGAAGACACATTCTGCAAATGGTTTGACCACTTCCTTCAAATCTGTTGCCAACTTGGAGACTTTATCCTTGACCTTAGCAACTGCTCTAGCCTTCCATTTTGATGTCCTTATTCGCTTCTGCGACTTCTTCAATTCATTTGATTTTCTGACAAGAGGGGGTTCGTGATAGCCATCAACTTCCTCTCTCAAACTTCCTAATTGCTTCTGAACTGACGTACCTTGATTTGACTTATCAACATTGGCTATCATTACTGCTGGCTCAACTATATCTCTACACTTTCCATCTACCGCTTTAATTGGCATCCACCGTCTCTCTGATCCTTTGACAATACTAGACGATATTTGTACAGTGTAGAATTTTTCTGGTCAACTGCCACTACTTGGGATCCCAACATGAGTTTACATTGGCGATTGCCAAGCTCACACATGTAACCCTCGTAATTTAATTTGCCAATGGAGATGAGATTTATTTTCATCTTAGGTACAAACCTAACATCTCGTAGTACTAACTTTTCTTCAAACTATGTCTTCAAATTAATGTTCTCAATCCCAACGATCTTGGAAACTCTACTATTCCCCATTCTCACTAGACCACGATTTCTTGATGTGAAAGATGTGAATAGATTCCATCGGAAGCTATGTGTACTGAAGCTACACTGTCAATTGTCCATTTAGATGCTTGGCTACTACTTTGTGTGTAACTCTCAACACAGGCATAGACATCATTAATTATTTCTTCATCAGCTTCAACAAGATTTATCATTACTTTTATAGTTTCAGCCTGATTTACCTCTGGTTTTCTTTTCTGATCCTCTTCTAGTTTCCTACACTGATTTTTTAAGTAACCTTTCTTGCGACAATAAAAATACTCTATTTTCTTATTCCTTATCTTCCATTTTTTATTATTGACCCATCGTTTTTGGAGTCGACCTTGCCTTTACCTTCACCACTAAAGCTGAACCAGTAGTTGATTTTTTACTATTGTCTTTCCTACTAATTTCTTCAGATATAGCTAAATCACAAATCTCCGAAAACTTTAATGTGTTATCCCCTATTAAATTAGACACTGCAGTTAAATTCTGTTTTAATAGATGGAATTTATAGAAGCATCCTCAACCATTTGCTAATTAAAAATATAAGGTGAGAGTTTTGAGCTCCACAATTCCTAACAATTTCTAGTATAGGAAAGGATTTTGTAACACACTATTGTAGTGAATATATTTTTGAAATTATTAAAAACAAAAGCCTTACCAAAACCTATTTTGAGGGTTAATAATCTTTTTTTAGGGTAGTCATCTACTATATTGTGCAATTATTTAAAGGTACATATCTATGTACCCTAACCTATTAAATTTTTTTAATTAACTCTTCTCATAGAAAAAAGTATTGATATAAAATTTATCATAAAAAATGTTTATTGGTACTATTGGATTGTTCTATTTACATATTCAAATATATTGTATATGCTACTCAGATACTACTTAGCACAAAACTTTAATCAACTCTATTAGTAAGCCAATGTAAGTATAACTCATCTGATGTATACCATGTAATTTCAATTAAATTGTCAGATGTTTGAATATTCAAACACCTTGTAAATTATTTAATTCAAAAAAGGAAAACCAAATCTTCTCAATGGTATACGCTCCCACTTGTCTAAATATATTAATAAAATAATGATATAATGACCCAAGTTATCAACTTTATGTTAACAATTTATTCTGAATACAGGATTGCTATAGTTTTAAAATAATTGTCGGTAGCTATAGCTATGAAAAAAAAAGTAGAATAATGTTTGGTAAAGTTTAAATTTGAATTTGAAAAAATTAGTTAGGATGTTTAGTAAATTTAAAATTTATGTAATTTAGTTATATAAACAAAAGTATATTATCATTTTAATTATTTTTTGTATTCATATTCGATTTATAATTTATTATAATATATATATATATATTTTGAAAATATACATATCATTTGCGTTGCAACTAATATTTTGTAGTCTAAATTTTTTCATAAAATATATATTTTTTAATAACTGTTGTAAGAAATTGAACAAATTAAAATTTGGAACAAATGTGAAAAATAAATGAATGAAATGATAAATTTGAGAGCGGCAAGGAAAGATACCAAATTTTTAGGAAAGCTGAAATCTAAAAGGTCCATCAAATAGGTTTAGCACGTTAGAATAAATAAAAAATGATTCTAGATAGATTAATAAATAAGTTGATTTATCAAACATTCTCAGCGATGAAGATTATTATATATCGCATTTTAGGATTTGTGAAGGCAATCTCAAACAGCCTTTAATTAATTTCATAAATTGATGGTATATTGGATACCTTTCTCGGCCTTTTGACTAAGATCAAGTATAATATTTGTTCTTATCGATGATAGTACTGAAAAGTAAATTGAGAGTATTAATTAAAACATTATACGAAATTGAAAATTGCCTAAAGAATTTAAAATTATTCTATATTTTTAATCATTACTTAAATTTTCATATATGTATTGATGATTATTTTGGATGGATATCTGATTATGAGAATGAGATTAATATAATGAAAACTGTGACAAAGGAGGAATACTTGGCTTCTTTAAGAAGGTAATTTATTCCAATATTTTTTTTGAACAACTTTAATCCAATATTTTATATATTGCTTCTTTTCATTTTTTTTAATTTTAATTTTTGAAAATAAAATTTATAAATAATATTTCTCTATATTTTTTTAAACCCTTGTCATTCATTTTCGTTTTGAACTTTTACCATAAAGTTTTGAAAACTAATTAAAAATGCAGTCTTTAAATTTTATTTTTGTTTTTAAAATTTGGTTTAAATTTAAATGTTTATGTAAAAAAGATGAAAATCATTATAAAGAAATTAGAAGAAAATAATCATAACCCTTAGAAACTAAAGCAGACAATCAATTGACCGTCAAAGGAAATTTTGAATATGTTTAATTTAACTTTTCAAGTATTTAATTTAGAAAATAAGTCAATTTTAAAAAAAGAAATATTTGACAACTAGTAAAAAATAATTTTTGAAATACTTTCACAAGTTTATTTTAAAACATCATCATCATTATTATCATTAATAATAAAAATGACCTTTTTTGTCACTTTTTTTTTCTCTTGTCAATAATCCAAATAGACCCTTTAATTTTAGAGTAATTTTTAAAAAAAGTTTTTTCTCTTTCATTCTTGGTAGGAGAAGTAGTGGTTTCTCAAGAGGTGTATCGCGATATCGAGGAGTTGCGAGGTAATGTCACAAATTAAACATTGTTCGATAATATTAAAAATGGATAATTCGAACTTTTGACTGTTTGATGTATGCTATATACTTTATACTAATTGAAATATATCCATATTAGCGTTAACTCTAACATTATTATCTTTAGCAATGGTGATAAACTATTTGTAATTTAAATATAAGTATTTTAAAAAAGAAGTTACAATCACACACACGTACATATTTTGATAACATGTGGGATGAGACGGAAATCAAACCTTTGACATCAAAACTGATAGTACATACTTGATATCAGTTGAGCTATGCTCATTTTAGTATATTAATACATCTTTCATTCCGTTACTTGGACCTATAGGAATGGAAATGACATCAAAATTCGACAAATGAGTATTATTATTGTTATTATTTGAGTTAATGCTAAGGCTATTTTTTAATATAGAAAAATAAATCAAAATATGAAAATTTTTTAGAACTATCAATGATAGATACTGATAAACACTGATAGACTTCTACCAATGTCTATCAGTGATATTGATGGTCTATCAGTGTTTATCAATATCTATCATTGATAATTCGAAAAATTTGTTATATCTTTATAAATATTTTCAACAATTTTACCCTTTGAAATAATTTTTCTTAATGCTATATGTAGACACCATCACAATGGAAGGTGGGAAGCAAGAATTGGAAGAGTTTTTGGCAACAAGTATTTGTACCTTGGAACCTACGGTGAGTACTTAAACTCATATGTTTTCGAATAAAGTATGAAAATTTCAAGAAATAATGAAGTTGCATATTCTTTAATAAGTTATTAATTAGCTCATTAAAACAAATATTTTGAAGGTTGAGATTTGCTAGACAAAATATCAAAAGTTGAGGAACGTATATTAAACAATCTTTAAAATTTAAAGACACACTAGACACAAAATTGAGTCTTGTTTGATAAACACAACTTCTATATATATGGTTTTCTTTGTTTGTTATCTAATTTTTACATATGCTTTCAAAATCAAAGCTAAGTTTTGAAGGAAAAAAATATTTTCAAAAATGTTTTTTTATACATGAATTTGACTAAAAAATTCAAATTTCTCATTTATAAATATGAAAACCTTCGTAACGAAATTGTGAGGACACCAAAACACAATTAAAAAAGACTAGAAAACCAAAAAAGAATGTCTTTGCTTTCTTATAACTTATTTACCATGGTTTTCATTTGTCATAATAAAATTTGAATCATAGCTAAATTTACAAATAAAAACATGGTTTTAAAAAGCTACTTTTTTCCGATAAAATTGGCTTATTTTTTTAAAACACTCCTAAAAAGTAGACAACAAATTAAAACATGTAGAAATCATAATAGAGAAATTTTTATATAAACATAATTAAAAAAATTAAAATAAAAAATGCAAGACCCTTTGGTAACGACTTAGTTTTAGTTTTTAGTTTTAAAACCTATGCCTCATTTTGTTAGAAAAAACTTCCCACTACTATCATAGGAATAAGCGAAAAAATAACAGAAAAATTAAAAGAAAGCAATATAATTGGAACACAGACGTGAAAAACCACAAACTGGAGAAAAAACCATGAACTAAAAAAATCTACTATTTGAAACATTATTACAATCACATAAAAATAATTCTCTCTCTCAATCCAAGTACAAGAGTACTCTCTCAAAGCTTTTATATACTCACAACATTTAATTTCACTCTCAAAACTAGAGAATACAAAAGGGAACTTTTACAAGAGTTAGCTCACCTAAACATAAGTATTTCTAATTGTGGACGATTTGAAACCAAAAGACATAGGTCCTTTTTAATTTAAACTCATGATTTCCTTGAACTTTTATTATTGGGACAACTAACTTCTAATATTTGCCAAAAATTAAACATTCTCGTAAACTCTATATAAAGGTTTTAACATTTCTGAACAAACATTTGAGTTCTTACTCGAATTTAAAAATAAAAACTACCTCTTCTAAAATTTCGCTCAATATTTTAAAACATGTGCGAAAGTAGGGGTTAAGATTCGTTAATTTAAAAAACCAACAACCAAGACCCATTTGATGCCCATTTCTTTTGAAAACTAAGCCTATAAACTCTCACTTACCATCTATTGGTTTATCGATATTGTTGTCTAGATTTTAGAGTGTTTTCAAATTCAAAACCACATTTTTAAAGCTAAAAAACGTATGTTGTAGGTTTCAAAAAACATGTTTTGTTTTTAAAAATAAGCACTAATTTCAAAAATCAAATGGTTATCCGGGGAGAAATGGTAAAAAAGAAGAAAATAATATTGTTTTTTTAGAACAGTGCTTCTGAAAAGTTGAGAGAAAAATCTTAACAAATGTGTAGGTACACAAGAGGAGCAGCAGAGCATATGACATAGCAGCAATAGAATACAGAGGCATAAACGCAGTGACCAACTTTGATTTGAGTAGTTACATAAGATGGCTTAAACCCCAACACAATCCAAATCTAAAGCAACCTTCTCACCAATTCCTCCTTTTCCAAATGATACTCCAAATAATAATACCCCTACATTCTTCTATTGATCTTCACTTTCCTATCTTTCAATCCATCAGTAATGATTTTAATAATAATGATGATGTTATTATCCCACTGCCCCACAACCTCCCCTCAGACAGCCCTTGGCTTCTCCTAAAGTCCTCCCTCTTCAAACACCTTGTGGAGAAGAACATTAGAGAATGTTAATGAAGAGGAGCATCCCAAAGATGAAGTCAGAGGCTACTTGACTTTGTTGACTCTAATAATCCTACTTGAATTACACTATCCATGTCAAGGAATTACCAACTTATTCACTATCTACTCCTTTCCATTACTCCTCTTTGATTTGATCCCATATATTTCATTTTTTAGTTGCTCGAGAGTGTACGTATGGATGTCGTATATTTTAAGATCGGTGTAAAATAGTGTTTTTCAAGTATTTGAAGATCATTTTGAAGAGGGTGTTGTGTGCCTGTCATGTTTAAACTATAGTTATTGACGAAATCAACAAGGTCTTGATCTTGGACAAATTTGTATTCAATATTTAATAATAGTTGTTTAGTGAGCACACTAATTAGTTTTTGTTCTTTCTCCAAGAAATAAGCATACAATTGAGATAAAAACATAACACACTTGACCATGAGATTAGAGGTTTGAATTCTCTGACCCCTTAATTCTTGTTCTAAACAAATTCATATTCTTTCCATTAATATATGAAAATATGTCTTAACTTCATAAATTATTGTGATAATGTAGCTAAGATTAGTAGTCATTCAAATGGATTACGTAATCCAAAATTATTTTTTTTTAAAAAAAACCTAAGAAAACTAAAACAAACAGACGAATGTACAAGAATATGTGGCCGAAAATAATGGGTTTTCCCTCTAGTAGCCCTAGAGTTTAACAAAACATTATATAAGGGCACTCGAGATTTTCTCGACGCTTGAATGTACAAGACTAGTGGTGCGATGCTACTAGCTAGCTATAAAGTTAGTGCATCGCAACATTTCTTGAACTCTTTAGAGTGTCAGGATGCTGGCTGCAACATTGCACTATGACATCCTTATGCATCTTCTTGAGCCCGATTGCTCGAATTGACCTCAAAATGTTTCATTAATCTCCAGAATTTACCAAATACATCTCAAAGGCCTCTCAAGCTCAATTTCCCACCATAAATAAAATTTAATCATAAAATTCCCTAAAACTAACACGATTTAAGCCAAAAAGATAATTCTTCGTGGAGCTACTACCATATAAGTTGAATTAATCAGTTTTTTAAAGTTCTGCTTTTAAAATAAACTATTATTTTAGGGAACTAATATCATTCTTTTTTGGATAATAATCATAGAAAAATATTAAATTTCCATTCGTTTTTTTAATGGCCTCAAACTACTCGTAGTTACGAGTTCGTGTTTTGTTATTGAACATTGATCAATAAAATTAGGACACCAATTTTTTTTTTTTTTTTTTTTTTTTAAAAATGTTTCTTTCTAGATGAAATAAATAATTGAATAACAAAGTAAAACATTTTAAATGGCTGTTGTAAGGTACTAACACCTCAACTACCACTCAATCATTTGAATCTAACTTTGGTTAAGTATTCCAGTTTTTCTTCAAACTAAAATGGATAACTAATCACACCCCACAATTTTTTGTGCAACTGCAAACTTCTAACCTCGAAAGAGACTCATAAGAAAGGACGTTGTTGAC
>NC_052352.1:34193228-34197336 GCF_009727055.1 Benincasa hispida
AGGCCCTTAATTAATTAGATCACATAATAGACCCAATCTAATAAAATAGCCCAATGTAATAAAATATTAATCTACATACATAGCTCATACTTTAATTGTATGTGTTATTATTTAAATACGTCTAATATGTCATTTTTTCTTTCCTAATGAATTAAATGCGTATTCCAATGATTCAAATTTCAAAATGTCTTTTGGGCATTTAAACTTAGATATAAATAAAATACGGAAATTGAATTATATCTAAAATTCTCACTTCCATTAGTTAGAGTAAAAAGAGTTAACGATCATAAAATTACCAAATAATACAGAGTAGGAAAAAAACAGACACCAAAAAATATACTGGTTCACCTCAAACTTGGGTGGACGTCCAATCTTCTGCAACTGCAGATTTTACTATGATGAAGATTGCAATGGTTTCAAAACTCACGCTACAAAACTCTCCCAAATAGCTCAACACAAACTATTTGATTCCCTATACCACAACTTGATATCTTAGAATTAACGATGAAGAGAAATGCCTAAAAACCTCAAAAGAAAAAAATCTTTGTATTTGTTTCCTTCATTGACGCATGAGTATTAAAAAAATGAGAGAGAAAATTCTTCACAATAAAGAATTTGTGGCTGTTGCAAAAAACTTACGTCTCCCTTTTTTTTCTTCCAAACATTAAAATATATATATATATATATAATATGTATAGGTCATGAGTAACCTTGCCAAATGGCGAAGGCCCATCAAATCATGAAGAGAACTTCTAGTCCACATGCAAGTTTGATTTCCACCACCTTTTTTTTAATTATTAGTCACCACCATACTTATTGATGAAAAAAAAATAGGTGAAGGAGTTTTGGGCTCCACAATTCCTAACATTCTCTCATTTGGAGACAAAACGACGATCTTGACTCCCACTACAATGAAACTCATCATCTTGGCAAACTCCAAGACTCAACACCCTCTACATCTGTTATCTCTGATCTTCTTGACAAACTCCAAGGTTCAACATAAAATCTATAAAATCAACAAAGTAACAAAATAGGAAATAATAAAAGATAACAGTACCTCATCTATTCTTGCCCCGAGATATGAGCAAGCTACGTGGAACTATACCCTAGACATAAAGGACATACATGTACTCCTACTACAGCTAAGTGATACCAACTGACATCTTCTTCAATCCCAAATACATGTTTTTGAAGAAAGATTGAAGAAGACACATTCTGCAAATGGTTTGACCCCTTCCTTCAAATCTGTTGTCAACCTGGAGACTTTATTCTTGACCTTAACACTTGCTCTGGCCTTCCATTTTGATGTCCTTATTCGCTTCTGCGACTTCTTCAATTCATTTGATTTTCTGATAAGTGGGGGTTCGTGATAGCCATCAACTTCCTCTCCCAAACTTCCTAATTGCTTCTGAACTGATGTACCTTGATTTGACTGATCAACATTGGCTATCTGCTGGCTCAACTATATCTCTACACTTGGCATCTACCACTTTAATTGGCATCCACCGTCTCTCTGATCCCAACTGCCACTACTTGGGATCCCAACATGAGTTTACATTGGCAACTGCCAAGCTCACACATGTAACCCTCATCATTTAATTTGCCAATAGAGATGAGATTTATTTTCATCTTAGGAACAAACCTAACATCTCATAGTACTAACTTTTCTTCAAACTATGTCTTCAAATTAATGTTCTCAATCCCAACGATCTTGGAAACTCTACTATTCCCCATTCTCACTAGACCACGATGTCTTGATGTGAAAGATGTGAATAGATTCAATCTGAAGCTATGTGTACTGAAGCTACACTGTCAATTGTCCATTTAGTCAATTGTCCATTTAGATGCTTGGCTACTACTTTGTGTGTAACTCTCAACACAGGCATTGACATCATTAATTATTTCTTCATCAGCTTTAACAAGATTTATCATTACTTCTATAGTTTTAGCCTGATTTACCTCTGGTTTTCTTTTTTGATCCTGCTCTAGTTCCCTACACTGATTTTTGAAGTAACCTTTCTTGCGACAATAAAAACACTCTATTTTCTTATTCCTTGTCTTCCATTTTTTATTACTGACCCATCGTTTTTGGAGTCGACCTTGCCTTTACCTTCACCACTAAAGCTGAACTAGCAGTTGATTTTTTACTACTATCTTTCCTACTAATTTCTTCAGATATAGCTAAATCACAAATCCCTTAAAATTTTAATGTGTTATCCTTCAGTGTATTAGTCTCATCGGCTACAAGACTAGCAACATTCATTGACAAATACATCCAAATGATTATAATAATTGTTTCGTCATTCAGATTCTCCATCTTCATCTTAAATCCCCTTCGGTCTCTTTTTTAATGGCTTATGCAATTTCTTCCACTGAGAGCATGAGTATTACAAAAAAACATGAGAGAAAATTCTTCACACTGAAAAATTTGTGGCTGCCGCAAAAAAAAGTTACGTCTCTCCATTTTCTTCTTATGGTTCATGAGTGACCTAGCCAAATGGGCCAAGGCCCATCAATCATGAAGAAAACTTTAAGTCCACATGCAAGTTTGATTTCCAGCGCCTTCTACAATTATTAATCACCACCGTATTTGCTAATTAAAAAAAAAGTGAGAGTTTTGGGCTCCACAATTCCTAACAATCTCTAGTATAGGAAAAGATTTTGTAGCACACATTATAGTGAATATATTTTTGAAATTATTAAAAACAAAAGCATTACCAAAACCTATTTTGAGGGTTAATAATCTCTTTTTAGGGTAGTCATCTACTATATTGTGCTAATTAAAAAAAAATGTGAGAGTTTTGGACTCCACAATTCCTAACAATTTCTATCATAGAAAAAAGTATTGATATAAAATTTATCATAAAAAATGTTTATTGGTACTATTGGATTGTTCTATTTACATATTCAAATATATTGTATATGCTACTCAGATACTACTTAGCACAAAACTTTAATCAACTCTATTAGTAAGCCAATGTAAGTATAACTCATCTGATGTATACCATATAATTTTGATTAAATTGTCAGAAGTTTGAATATTCAAACACCTCGTAAATTATTCAATTCAAAAAAGGAAAACAAAATCTTCTCAATGGTATATGCTCCCACTTGTCTAAATATATTAATAAAATAATGATATAATGACCTAAGCTATCAACTTTATGTTGACAATTTATTTTGAATATAGGATTGCTATAGTTTTAAAATAATTACTGATAGCTATAGCTATGGAAAAAAAAGTAGAATAATGTTTGGTAAAGTTTAAATTTGAAATTGAAAAAATTAGTTAGGATGTTTAGTAAATTTATGTAATTTAGTTATATAAACAAAAGTATATTATCATTTTAATTATTTTTTGTATTCATATTCGATTTATAATTTATTATAATATATATATTTTGAAAATATACATATCATTTGTGAACAACTTTAATCCAATATTTGATATATCGCTTCTTTTCATTTTTTTTAATTTTAATTTTTGAAATAAAAATTTATAAATAATGTTTCTCTAGATTTTTTTTAAAACCTTGTCATTCATTTTCGTTTTGAACTGTTACATGGAAGTTTTGAAAAACTAATTAAAAATCGTAGTCCTTTAAATTTTATTTTTGTTTTAAAATTTGGTTTTAAATTTAAAGTTTATGTAAAAAGGATGAAAATCATTATAAAGAAATTAGAAGAAAATAATCATAACTCTTAGAAATTAACGCAGACAATCAATTGATCATCAAAGGAAACTTTAGTATGTTCAATTTAACTTTTCAAATGATTAATTAGAAAATAAGTTCAATTTTAAAAAAATGAAATATTTGACAACCAGTAAAAAATAATTTTTTGAATACTTTCACAGTTTATTTTTTAAAACATCATCATCATTATTATTAATATTAATAAAAAATGACCTTTTTTGTCACTTTTTTTTCTCTAGTCAATAATCCAAATAGACCCTTTAATTTTAGAAAGCAATTTTTTAAAAAAGTTTTTCTCTTTCATTCTTGGTAGGAGAAGCAATGGTTTCTCAAGAGGTGTATTGCCGATATTGAGGAGTTGCGAGGTAATGTCACAAATTAAACATTGTTCAATAATATTAAAAACGGATAAT